>NW_021639865.1:107760-129280 GCF_002087225.1 Trypanosoma theileri | reverse complement strand
AAAAAAAAGAAAAAAAAAAGGGGAAAAAGCTAAAGCACACAAATACATTCTTCTCAATACTCTGATGGAGAATTGAAGCCACTAATCTGATTATTCTCTTCCATACTGTTTTGTCTCATCTCACGTTGGGCATCATTTAAATCGTTTGGACGTGTTGTGTCTTTTATTGTTCCTGACTCTCCTGATGACAATGCGTGTTCAGGCTTCTCTTCAGAGAGAAGACCACCAGCATTCATCACCGCAGTACTGCTGTGACTGCAGATGTCTGTAGTGGTCCTAGTTGTGGTATTCGTATGGTGTGTTGTCGTTGTTGTTGTTGGAGGAGGAGGAGGAATCGCCATGCCTTCATTCCTATCAATACCCTCCGTTTTCTGCAGAGATGCCGTTGGAGGCGGTTGTTGTTGTTCTTGTTGTTGATGATGATGATGATTAGATTCCCCAACCGTATTTCCTCCTTGCTGTGTCATCACAACAGCAACATCACGTTTCCCATCTCCCACAGTAGTTGTTGATATTGTTGTTGATATTGAAGATGTGGATATCATTGCAGTTGGCATTGGCTTTAGTAATTCCGCCGGTTCACACGGCAATGGATCTTCATAAAAGAATGGGTGTTCCAATGCCTCTCGGGCGGATAAACGGTCTAGTGGATTCCATCGTAGAATTCGCTGCAGTAAATCAAATCCACTTTCTGGAAGTGTAGATGCACCCGCATGTCGAGATTTCTCAAACACTTGACGAAGTGTATTTACACGATTAAACCGTGTGAGTGTACGCATTATACGTGCAAGTTCTGGCATCTTATATAATCCACTAAATGTTTCTTCCGTAGGAATACCAATCACATCACAGATAGCTGCAAAATGTTTGGTTTCCTCTTCGGCAGGAAACAATGGTAATTTAAGGAAGAGTTCTGCCATGATACAAGCTAAAGACCACACATCCATTTTATGTGAATAGTCCCGAACGCCAAAATGTAATTCCGGTGCACGGTAAATAAGTGTAACGACATTTGCAGTGAGTTCCTGTCCTTCAGTGTATAAACGGCCAAGGCCAAAGTCACAGAGCTTGACAATACCTTGTGGACTAATAAGAATGTTGGAAGTTTTGATATCACGATGTAAAATACGATGCTCATGAAGAAAAGAAAGTGCCTGAAAGAGCTGTTGCATAATACATTTCACTCGAGACAAAAAATTCTTTCGAGCATCTGGATGTTTGTTCCGGGAGCTTAAGTGTAAATATACACCTTTTTCATTATGAAGGGAAAGGAAAGATTTGAGATCGTATGGACAATATTCCATTACAAGATAGACTGTTTTCCACTCATCTGTACCTTGATGACGTGACTGTATTCCATCTGTATTCACCTTCTCTTGGTTTGAAATAAGAATACCATTGTTTTTTCCATTCCTATTACTGTTATTATTACTATTATTATTATTACCATTATTATTATTATTATTACTATTATTATTACCATTGTTATTATTATTACTATTATTATTATTGTTATTATTATTATTATTATGATTGTTGGTACTATTGCCGTTAATCATGTTATTATTGTTTTTCTCATTTAGTACCAAATCTGTCATTTCTTGAAGAGTAACTGCATCTTTCATAGTATGTGAATTCATATTTCCCCCTTCTACTCCTATTCCTCCTCCTACTCCTCCTGCTACGATAACACGTGTTGGCTTCGTTGCTTCTTGTCTTTTTTCCTGAATAACCACTTCTCGTGCACGTACAATATTAGGATGTCGTAGTCGTAGAAGAAGGTCAAACTCACGCAGTAAATAAGGAGGAAAACCAATTCGTGATTCCTCAAGCCATTGTTTCTTTACCTGCTTGAGTGCATATTTTACCTCCTCTTTATTATTATTATTATTATTATTATTAGACTTCCCACCTGAAGTATTCATAATAGAAGATGGAGTTTCCACTGCACTGATTACAACTCCATACACGCCTTGTGCAATACGTGCTCTTGGTTCATATTCCTCCACTGAACGACACGGCAACCGCCGTTTTCCAGAAACCAAAATATGTCCAAAATCTTTTCTGCATCTATTAATTCCGCCAGTTATTGTACTGTGAGAACATAGTGAGGAACCCTTATTGGTATCTTCTTCCTCCTTTAATTCTGTTTCCTCACTAAAAATAAAACACTTTTCTGCTACTTCAGGTAAGAAATAAGAGATTACAGTAGAGGTGTAGGAATCAACATTGGAGACAAGATTTTCTTTATTTGTATTCTTGATTTCTACCATGTGATCTCCATCATTCTGTTCTTTTTCTTCTTCTTCTTCTTCTTGTTGCTCCTTTCCTTCTTGTATTTCAGTGTCATTATCAATATCAGAGGAACGTTCACGCTTTCGTCGTTTTGTATTATTCTTATGAGACCGCAATACAGTCTCCAGCAGTTTTACAGCATGTCTTGTGGTGAATTTCGCACACAGTGGATCTTTTACAGTATCTCTATATTTCACCACTGCAGTATGTGGTGATACAAAGGCTGGGGGTAAATTACTAATAGGAATAGACGCTGCAGTTTTACCAGTTGATGTGGACGACAAGGGTGGTGGAGAAAATGTTGTTGATGGTACTGCTGCTGCTGCTGCTGTTGATGTTGATGATGTTCCTGCTGCTATTGCTGTTGCTGTTGCTGTTGCTGTTGTGGTAGTGTTTGTTGGTCCAGTGGATATGGGTGCAGATACGGCTGTTGACGATAGACTGGCCACAGAATCCTCCGTTGTGGCTTTCCGTGACTTTAATGCCTCTATTCTTCGTCTCAAGTGTTCTGACATTATTTCCTGGGGTGTTGGTCTTTCTAGTCTTTTTTTTTTCTTTTTTACTGTCTATATTACCACGGCACTGGGTAATGGTGTATTTTTCTCTTTCTTTTTTTTTCTTTCTTCTTCTTGTTATAAGCCCCTTCGCACACACTATTTTGTTTTTGTTTTTTGCTTTTCTTTTTTTTTTTTTTTTTTTTTTTTTGTTTACTTTAATTCTGTTGTTTTATTCGTTTCTTTGTGTGGGTAGTTTTCTCTCTTCGTTCTGTTCTCTTCTTTTCGGCTTTATATATATTCCACTTACGCTTACCCTTCTTTAGCGTGTGTGTGTGTGTGTGTGTGTGTGTGTGTGTGTGTGTGTGTGTGTGCAACAAGTTTAGATTCCTCCCCCTCAATTGTGTGCACTCTCTCCTTGGCTCACCAGATCCAACAAACCGTGTTATCTAAAGAGCAGCAAGAGCAATCCACCAAAAGAAGAAAAAAGAAAAAAAAACAAGAAAAAAGAGAAAGAAGGGAAAAAAAAAGACAACAAAGAAGAAAAAAAAGAAGCAAGGGAAAAAAAAGGGAGAGAACAAGAAGAAGAATCATTTAAAGAATATAAGATAAGCATATCACAGAAAGAAAGAAAGAGGTCCGGTTATTTAGTACCTCTACGTAAAAAAGAAGAAAAGAAAAAAAAAAAAAAAAACTGAGAAGAACCACGAATAAAAACATATATAAAACGCACTTTTGCCTATGTTGTACATCGCGAAGGCCACGTTCCAAAGTAAATAAAAAGAAGAGAAAATAAAAAAGAAAACTCTAGCTACATATACCAGACACTTCGCCCATCTCAACATTTTTCCCCTACCCTTCTAATATTCCTCCAACACCCAATATACTCCTCCTTCCTTCCTTCCTTCTCATCACTCCACTGCAGAACAGCCTTTACATCATTTTTTCCCTCTCCCACTCATCCCCAAACCTCCACTCATCACTATTTCTTTTTTTTTTATTTCTCTCATCTCTGCAGTTAGAGTGTAGTTTGTCGTTTATGGTGAAAGAGGGCATCTGCGAGAACCGTGACGGGATCCGATGGCCGCCGCCGCACAACATCCGCCAGCAGCGGCGTGAGGGACGGCATCACGTACCGCATGAGATACACATCCGCCGGGATCCGCTCAGCCCCGGCCACTGCGGCAAATTCCTCTCGCGCCTGATAATACCGCAGGGCCCGCTCCTCCTCGGCGAGTATGGTCTTTTCCTTTTTGAGTGTGGCTGCGGCGAAGAAATCCTCCGCGGCGTAGAGTCGGTCCAGCATTCCTGCTTCCAACTCAAACTCCTGGAATTGCCGTACACGTGCAGCCTCTTCCGCTGCAAATGCCGCCGCCACTGTTTCTCCACAGCAGCCATAACCAATAGACTTTAGTATCCGCCAACGGATCGCATCGCAGTAGGTCTCAAGACGGGCGTCCCTCTCGCGAAAGAGATCATTCTGGGGAAGAGAATAAGCACGAGGAACAGATGTGGTAGTAGAGGCGGAAAAGGAACTCATACTGGAATTGGGCATGTTAGCAGGATTGGGAACATTAAGAAGTGCAGGAATAAGTAATACACATGCTGTGCGTGGTGGTTTCTCACCATCATCACCTTCAGCCTCATTCCCATCACTTCCTCCTACTCCTTCTCCAACTTCATCTTCCACTTTTTCAACAGTTACAGTTTGAAACCAAGAGATAAGAGATTCTGTTGGAGGGGCATTAGGACGATTATTTTTCATATATCGTGTAAGCCTATCATAGAATTCCTTTACACCAGGAGTTGCATTGTTATTACCGTTCAAAGTGATACTTCCGTTCATCCCATTGAAAGAAATAGTAGTATTCTCTTTTAATGCAGACATTTGTGCCTGTAAAACACTTTCACTGCACGTTAATGCAATAAAACAATCTGGAAAAAAGACATCATTTGTAGGACTAAGAGCCTCTTCTGCGGTGAGAAAAGTTTTTCCTTCCATCGCATCTAACATTTCTTTCTGTTGAACCTCATCCAAATCATCCAGTACAGGTAATGGAAATGCGGCATCCTGTGGTAACTGAGGACCCGCTTCTTCTTCACGCTCTCTCTGCAGTTTAGGACGTTGCATTTCCTTTTGCTCTTCTGTATCAGCTAGGAATGTTAACCAAGCCTGACGTACAGTCTCTGGGAAACACTCAAGAATATAACCTTGACTTCGACAATCATCCTGTCGCAACCGCCACCGCACCATTACAGCCAGAGCTTCATCAAGATAACGATAAACAGGTGGTGGTACAGTTGCAGCAGCGGCAGCAACAGCGGCAGCGGCTTCTTTTTCTTTCCTGCGTTTTCTTCTTTCATCATCATCGTATTCTTCATCTTCCTCTTCTTCATCATCATCTTCACTCGGTCGTTGAGGGAACTCACCATTCAAGAGATGCAGAGATAAAAGTTTTTTGGCAAAACGATACTCTTCTCTTAGTACTTCAATACGACGTCGTTCTGCCATATCCACCTGTTGGGCGATGGCTGCAGCCTTTTCATCCTTCTCATCCTCACTCCCGATATCTTCTTCTTCTTCTTCCTCATCCTCTGGTGGGTCTAGTAACTCACTCTCTGTGATGGTTGCGAGAGCGATATTCTCTTCACCTATTGCAGTTTTATTACCATCCACACCTTTCTTACCATCTTTACTGTTCTCTTCATCACCTTCTTCTTCTTCTGTGGCATCCTCCTCATCACCTCCTTTCTCATCACCAGCACCACCTCCACCTCCACCTCCTTCTTCTTCATCTTCTTCTTCTTCTCCCTCTTCACCTTCTTCTTCTTCTTCTTCTTCTGTCGCTGCCCGTTCTCGCTTTAACCGTTCTTCTTCACGGCGAATACGTTCATCTTTAGCCGCCTGACGTCGTGCACGTCGTCGTAGTAGAATCTCTACAAGTTCTGAACGTACACCTGCCACATGTTCCTCGTATGACTCTATCACATTTGCTATTGTTAAATGTGGAATGTGAAATAACTCTCCCAAAGTCTCAGCAACATCTTCTGTCTTACTCATGGGTGGACCAGAGAGAACAAGACGCATAGGGCGAAGCATCCGTTCTTTTTTAAATTCTTTTACAACCTTGTCAACATTTGCAAAAAATCCTCCTAGTGAAACCCAGTCTGATTCTTCAAGAAGAGAAAGAACAGCACCAGGTTCACATTTTACATTAACAGAACTTAACCAATTTTGCAATCCATGGGGTAAACTTACTGCAAGTCCTTCAATATGTACTGGTATACTACCCTCACTATCCTCACTTTCCCCATCTTCAACAAACTGCTGCTGCTGCCAAGGTTCTAAATTCATTTGTAAAGCCCTTTCTCGTCTTCGAATATCTAATATCATACGACGTTCACGGTTAATTTCACTATCTAACCTTTCTAGTTGCTTCTCTCTAATCTCGTTTGATAATACATTATCATGGTCAATTTCAAGAGTTGTAGTCTCTATAACACCACCAATAAAATCTTTTATACCTTGTAAAATATCTGCTTGTGTATTATTTCCTTGATCAACGGCAAACATATAACGTTCCTCCAAAGTATCGTAAGAGGATCCAACGAGGTAAATAATACGTGAGAGATCTTTTACATGAATAGTTGGTATATAATTTAATCCATTTCCATACTGAAATATTTTTTCATGAAGCCATGCAGCATGAAAGTAGGGTCCAAGTAAATCTTCACCACCACCATATGGTAATCCAGCCCATAGCACATAAGTGTGTAAGGTTTCAGAATTAGCATGCTTTACAGTATGTTCAAGTTCTTTCCAGGCATGATAACGTGAATCTGGGTAACGTTTGTGATAATCTTCTTCTGTCCATACTTTTAACTCTAGTTCTTCTTCTTCCTCTTCTTCTTCTTCCTCTTCTTCTATATCATCTGTTGCCCCTGTATCACTATCAGCATCATTATTTGCACGTTCAGCTAATCGTGCTGCCCTTTCCTCAGCCCGTTGAAGTTCACGCTCATGTGCATCTGATTGAGTCCATGTAAAGACATTGGATACAAGTACAAAAGTCTTTTCTACTTCATAATGCGTACCAAGGAGAATTTTAATAGTACAATCTGCTTCAAATGCGTCTTCTTCAAGGACAGCAATGATAATATCATATGTTAGAACTCTAACACGAAACTGTTCATCACTAATCTCACCATGTCGAGGCATCACAGAGTTTAAGAATGAACTCATATCATCTGGTACTGAAGGATCAAAAGACTGAGAAGGATCCTCAGTAGGAATAATCGTATTATTAATTTTAACTGAATGAGAATCATCATTCTTCGTTTCATCTTGGGTAACTTGGCTTGTTTTCTTATGTTTTGGATGATGATATAGTGTACCATCAATCAAATACTCTTTTTTCTCAAAAAAACGACGACACACATGAATACCCACAAAGGAGTCTGCATTCAATACCAGTACACGTTTCATCTGCTAACAAAGCAAAAGGAGAATAACAAAAAAAAAAAGACCTATGACTATGTATATTGCGAAGAATTCACTCTAGTCTCTATATTCTTCTGATACCTCCTTCAACAACAGTATACCAGAAAAGACGTGTTTCCACCTTTTAAATTTATTTCCAGAAGAAAAAAAAATAGGAGAAAGAAAAAAAGAAAAAGAAAAAAAGAAAAAAAAAAACCGAATTCATCAATTAAAGTATAACTTAGGTCAAAGAACAGAAAATGAATAAAAAAAAAATTATAATAGGATGGGGAAAAAAGGGATTTTTTAATTCCCTATGCCCACCATCACTACCACCAGATTTTCTTCGTCTAATGATGTTTTGTTTTGTTTTGTTTTTGTTTTTTTTTGGGGGGGGGAGGTCATCCAATTGTTGACTCTACTCTTCTTCTTATCCCATACATTCAAGACCCTGTATGCCAAACACACACAGACACAAGGAAATAGAGAGGAAATAAATAAAAAAGAAACAAAAAAAAAAATGGAAAAGTGAGAGTTACGCTAAATGATAGCTCACTTCTTCCCCGTTTCCTTCGTCTTTTCATTCTTCTTTGGTGTCAAGGGTTTTGAAGAGGAAGAATGTTTCCTGCTTTCACTGGTAGCAGGTGTTCCGCTGCTCGCTGGTGGCTTTGCATTCTCTGCCTGTTTTGCGCCTGGGGCCTTTGCATTCTCTGCCTGTTTTGCGGCTGGTGCCTTTGCATTCTCCGCCGGTTTTGCGGCTGGTGGCTTTGCGGGTGTTGACACTGTAGATCTCGTTAACCGTGTAGCCGTCTTGGACTCCTGCCCTCCCCATGCGTTTTTCCCTCCCCCCGGCTTCCCGTCCTTTTTGGGGGACTTGCCGCTGTTCTCGTCCGCTGGCGTCTCCTGCGTTGGTCGGCGGCGGTGGGAGGGCCCCGCCCCCCCGGACCCCTCCGGCGGATCCCCGGCGCTTTCGAGGAGAACTTTTCGCCGGCGACGGGCCTCTCCGACCGCCTCGCGCTCCGCCAGCGGCGCCGCCGGCATCTCCGCCGCGCCGGCCCCCTCCGCCGCGTCCAACATGTCGGATGTGAGTTGCACGAGGAGCATGTCGGGATTCCACGGGACATCCTCGTCGTCCAGGTGCTGCGAGAGACACGCCGTTAAGGCGGACATGTCAAGGTCTTGGTGAATGACCTGCAAAAAGTCATTCCATAGATTGGAGATATCTAATTCGGAGAGTTTCGGCATGGAGACATTGTAGCCAACAGGTACCTCCGCCACACGGCTGACTAGTCGTTCTTTTTCCTCCTTCGCCTTTTCAAGGGCTTGTTGGCGGGACTGCTCATCAACACCATCATCAAGATTTCGGAGTTTATCCTTTTGTACCACCTCATCAGGTGGTCGACGTCCGCTAGCTCCTTTTGTTGTTGTATTTGTTACTTTTAATGTCTCAGAAGAACCGGTAGGCGTTGCATCACCATTAGTAGTATTGTTGTTATGTGCATTAGCACTTTTTCCCTCCTCTTCCGCACGTCTACCAAACTTTGGAGGCATTGTTTTTTTTTTTTTTTTGTTCCTTTCCTCCTGTTCCTATGTCTAGTGTACTACTCACTCGCAATAAGGTAGTGAGAAAAATTCTTATATCCTTCTATTACTCTTCAAAGAGTATTATATTCCTGCAGAGTATTGCCTAGTTGATTTATTAATCTCAACCTAGTTGTTTCTTTATTTATTTCTTCTGTTTTTGTTTTTTTCTTCTTGTTAGCTCCACTCCCAGCGAGTAATACTTTTCCTGTGTATTGAGCTAACCCCACCTGATAAAAGCACAGAGTTATTTAAAAAAAAAAAAAATGCACAAAGAAAAAAAACACGGTTATTCTGCAAAGTGTACCAAAGAAAAAAAAAGGAATAATAACATACGTTCACATATAAAAGAGAACCAGAGAAATATACACACACACATATATATATATATAGTGGACGCCACCATCATGCTTTACTTACCGGGAACGCTTCGCACCAGCCACTTTCGCCCGTGGCGCCTTTTCAAAATTCGCCGGTTTTGACGACTCATCACCGCTGACCACAGAGACGGATAATACATGTTCCCCGCGGAGCAGCACGAGTCCCAAACTACGCTCTGCGCTGATGCCGGCTTCTTTCATCTTCTTAGTAACTTCACGGGTCTCCGTTACATCCGCGAGTACAACGTTCATATGGCGATCATACACGAGAAGTTTACCCGTCATAGTTCTGCCATCATCCAGCGTAATTTGCAGCGTGCGATTGATGTTGTGCAGCATACTTTCGCGCCCCATGGTTGCTGTAAAAATAGAATATGAATGTGTGGTGTTTGGAAATGTGCGTATGTTTGGGGGGGATAAAGCTGCTGGAAGAAGAGGAAAAAGAAAAAGGAGGAGACTGAAAACCGGAAATACAGCAGTCAAGATAAGCGCGTCACAATGGTGTGAAGAGAAGAGAAAATACAAAGGGGATAAAATACCGAACAAGGAAGCCGGAACTATCTTACTTTTGTATTTACTTCGGTTGCTATTGCTCTCTCTCTTAACTGGTGTAATTACGGGGGGAAAAGCAACAGTAAACTGAAGCCAAGACCTTACTACTGTTCTTCAGTATAAAAAAAGAGAAGAAAAAAAGAAATGAGAGAAATGATCTACTTAAATAAAGCAAATGAAGAAACAAAAAAAAAATGAGGCATAGACCCAACACAGTAAAGTACTATCACTCTTATTTCATTCGTTTTTTTTTTTTTGTTATTTCATTGAGGTACACACTTTACTCGAGTATTTCGACCCTTCACTTTTTTTTTCTCTTCTTTTTTTTTTCGATTAAACTGTGTGTTGTTTCGTTGTTATTATTTCCTCTCTCAGATGTATAATCATGTGCCCAATGCAAAGTGTAATTATAAATGTTAATATGTGAAATAAGGCTGAGAGTGTAGAGAGATTTTTTTGTCAAAAGCCCCACAATAGTTGCTAATGTTCTTTTATTTATTTATTTTATTTATTTCCCCTTCAGTTTTTTTTTTTTTTTTTAGTTGGGTATCTTGTGTGTACGTCTCTGTAATGTTCCATGTACTCTTTTAACTCTCTCTCTCTCTCTTTTCGGTTTTGTTTTATTTTCTTTCTTTCCTCTTCTAAACCCCCTGCACAGTTTTATTTCGGTAAATTTCAATCATTATGTATGAAAAACACAAACAGCAAGAGCATAACACAGGGGAAAAGAAATAAATAAATAAAATAAAAGAACGCTACACACAATACTCATATATATATACTCTTTCTCTCTCTCTCTCTCTCTTTCACCATACAACCCACATATATATATATAAACACTGTATATTACTTTCATGCAGTGGCATGATACACCTTTCCAAACGCAATAAAACGGAAAAAGGAAAGGGATGAGAAAAAGGAAGATCAACAATAACAATAATTAACAACAACTAGATAGAGAGATAAAGAGATGTAAAGAGAAAGAGAATGAAAGAAAGAAGGAAAGAAAGAGAAAACACAATTACTTCTGACGCTTCAAGCGTTGTCGCGTACGCCGCATTTCACCCATCTTTTTACGGTCAAGTGGTCCCTTCTTTTTCTTCTGCAGTCGTCCATCACTGCTCTTCAACGCCTGCGAGCGCATTAACCGCCGAACGGACATGTTATTTGCCTTCTCACGTGCACGTGGATCCACCTTGCCCTTTTCAATCATACCGCGCAACATACGCTGTGCCCGCTTACGTTTACGCTGCACGGCTTCCATCACCTTCTTTCCAGGCCGCGCGTTCATTTCTTGGAAGCGCACACGCTGCGCCTCAATCTCCTCTGCCGTGACAGGAAGTATCACCTTGCAGTTACGCTGTTCATCCTTGATAAACCAATCCGGGAGATCCTCATCATCATTATAGGTATAGCGGTTAATAGAGGCCTCAAGGATATCACGACGACCCTTTTTATCCAACATTTTGGTTGCAATAGCCAATGTACGGGCACGGACGTGTGGATCTGTGAGGGCAACAGGAATTTCCTCAAATGTTGTCTCATCTTTACGATTTCCACCACCATTCGTACTGGTCTTCTTCTTGATAACTTTACTGCTGTTACCATTTTCACGGGCACTTCGTTTACGTAATTCAGCGTTTTCTTTTAATACTTGTTTACGCTGCTGCCGTACAAGTTCCTGTGTAGTGAGTTTACCAATATCTGGAATGATGGCACGTTTACGGCGTGAGTCCTCACGTCCGGTGCGAATCTCAAGATCACTTCGATCATCGCTAAAACGATCCTCTGAGAGGTCAGAGAAGTTATCATCATCATCATCGTCGTCCACGCGATCATCAAAGCGGGTCTTCTTACGTGCAGCATGACCGTTAAGTGAATCCGCAACGTTTAGCGGAGCTGCCGCTGCCATCTCCACACGATCTTCTTCCAGTGCTCGTTTATTTCTCTTCTGTTTCCCGTTATCTCGTGGTTTTGGAAAGGTTTGGTTTAACACCTTCTCCACATTAACGTGGTGACGAAGCCACTTACTCTGTTTACCGGCATTATCGAGATCTTGTTGATCTTTAGCCTTTCGTCTGTTTTCTGCAGTGTCCTCAGCGTCTTCTTCTTCCTCCTCCTCTTCCTCTTCATTATGATCGACAAGACCTTCTTCATAGAGAGTAACACGTGCAGAACGCTTTGCAGGAATGTAGTTACCGTAGTTATCCACATCCACACCATCCTCTTCGCCTTCAACAAGTTGTAAAGGACCTCTAGCATCAGTGATATTGCTGCTCGTTTCATCATTCTCATCATCTTCATCCTTACCCAAGTCCCAATCTTGCTCAGCATTGAGGTTAGCATTCATTACAGGATTTAGTGGATCATTTAGACGTTCATCAGGTTCCTCCCAGTGTTTATCAAGTATCTTCGCAACATCCACCTCGTCAACGAGAGCCAATTTTTCTACCGTGAATCCTTCATCAAATTCATCGTTATCATCATTGGCATCTTCATTATCCTCATCATCATCTGCACCTCCTTCTTTCATGAATCCATCTCCATCTGTCACTTGTTCAGCACCTCCTGAGGGATCGTAGTTAATCAAACCCTTAATTTGCTTCAGTTTACGGTCAACAATCTTCTTCTGCTTCTTCTTAAGCTCTTTGGACTGCCTTTTACGTAATTCCAGAAGTTCACGAGCTATTTTTGCCACACCTTCAGCACTGTCAAAGTCAATCTTCCCATCATCATCATCATCTTTGGCAGCATTACTATCAGCGTTATCCTGACTTTCCTCATCTTCTTCATCATTATACTCATCATCCCCTTCAGGAATACCGGCCAATTTACGTTTCCGTTCATCTTCCCGTAGGAGTTGTTCTCTCCAACGTAACATACGTCTCAAGTCAGCATCACCCACCTGCTGTAAATCTCCACAAAGGTATACCAACTCTTTCTTAGAGTGTCGTGATTTTAAGTAAACCTTATCCTCTGGTGTGGCGAAACGTAACTCATGATGTGTACGTAGAAACGTTTTTGGTTCATCACACTTTAGAAAATCCGTGAAGGCGGCAACATGATGTGAGACTGTAGCGAATTCCGTATATCCCACTGGTACATTAGATCTTGGTACAACAAGTGCTCCTGATGGGGTGAGAATTTTCTCTTCGCCTACATCTGAAAAGACCTTTTGGGCATTAAACATTGCCGGATCCAATTGTTTAGGGGCTTTAAATCCAGCGCAAACCACAAATATCTCAGCAGACTCCATACGAGATGCCAATGGTTTAGTAGCCTCTACCTTATCAAATAACTGCTGCATAACCCACATGAGTTTATGAAAGTCTTGTGAACGGAATACTTTCGTCACAAACCAGCCTGCTGGGCGCAGCATCGAACAGGCCATCTTGGCTGCATGCAAAACAAGAGCATTCTGTTCAAAGAGATCACGTGACCAAACACCACCAACATTAGGGGCACCATCGTGAATTACACAATCCACTGGTTCTTTCTTTAAGTAAGTAATGATAATCTTTCGTGTTTTATCGTCTGTGATATCACCCACAAAGGTTTTCACACCACGAATAGGGGCTATAGGAACTAAATCCACACCGACAATTTTAGAGCCTACAGGCATGTGTTTGGCAGCCACTTGACACCAACCTCCAGGCGCAGCGCAGAGATCCACAAGTACGCGACTTTTGGCAAGAAAGTCATACTTACGATTGAGTTGAATGAGTTTAAACGCAGAACGAGCGCGGTAACCCTGATCCTTAGCGAGGCGGTAGTACGCATCAAGACGTGTCTTGGCCTTCTTCTTAGACTTGGTTCCCATTCTTCTTCTTCTTCTTGCTGTGGTGGTTGTTTTGTTTTCCTTTTTCCTCTTTGTTGGTTTGTTTGTTTGTCTTTTTGGGGTTCTTCACTCAGTTCTTTTTTTTTTTTTTCTTATTCTTTATTTTCTTTTTCTTTTTTTCTTTTTTTTCCTTTTACTTTCTACTTAGAGGACTAGGAATAAGCAGGGCGAGTAATGTGATGGTGAGTTTGCCCCTCCCGAAGTGCCGTGCAGCGTATGCGAGGAACGGGTGTTAGTACTAAAAATAAACAATATTGATAAACAAGAGGGAGAAAAGGAATAATAATAATAATAATAATAATGGTAAGAATAAGAAAAAGGGGCATTGATTCAATACAAGCAACTAGACACGTATTTCTTTTCTTCCACATACTTGAGCCCAAAGATATGTATAAACACTTTCATAATATATATAATATTATATATATATATATATATATATATATATATATATATGAATACGAGCCCAAAAATAGGGATATAAAGAAAAGGAAAAGAATGAGCAATACTGCAAAAAAAAAGAAAAAAAAAAGAAGATAATATAATCCTTTATTTTACTCCGTATTGTCGTTGATGGTGATGTTCTCTTTTTTTCATTCACGCCAGTGAAGAGACAGGGTATTCTCGAAAGAGTCGTGATGCCACTGTGACGAGTTCCTCCAGCCAACGACGATCATAAACACCATCATTTCCACCTAATCGTTTTTCTTCCGGTTTGATCCGTACACCTAATGGATCCTTTAACAACTGAATCACCACATCTACTGGTTTTCCCAATAGTTTATCTCGTAATTGTATTAATAGGGCTACACAGATGTAGGCGTGAAAGTCCATAACGGTCTCACTATTCCCCATTGCCAAATACTTTTCCCACAAGAGAACAATTATTTCCAGTGGAAGTTCCCGAGCGAGGAGACAATGAACCCATTGAAAACAGCAATCCACTAACGTAATACCATGAGAGAAGATAGAATCCAAGATATCAGAATCAGACTTTTCCAATACCTTTTCTACTAATGCCATACTACGAAGAATACCAGATTGTCCTTGAATAAAATTATCTTGTAGCCATGATAGAAAAAAGCCTCCGCAAAAGTAAGTATCCGCCTCAGCTGCACGAAATAACTCCTCTGGAAGATGATGTAAAGCAGCATCTAATTCCTTCACATCTCGTGTGAAAACTACATTTGCGGATATCCATCGATTTTCTATCCCCTTATTCATAATGGTGTTACTATTGGTATTCTCTTTCGTGGTACTACTACTACTACTACTACTACTACTACCACTACTAGTGTTTTTATCTGCTGCATTATCATTGGTGTTATTGTTGTTGTTATTATTATTATTATTATTATTATTATTATTATCCCGCTCGTTTCGCCTAATTTGAATATTTCGTTCATTAATGGCTCCACTAAGAAAGACAAAGAAGAAAACAACCATAATATCATCAATACCCTGTACATATCCAACCGCAGGGTACCGTCGTGACCAAAGAAATAAACAACGTGCAAGTGCTGAGGCCGTCTCTGTATGGTGAAATAAAGCATGTGAGTGACGCGGAAGATCTAATGCAATTTGTGAGAGAATAGCCTGTTCATCTGGTGTTATCATCATCATCATCATTTTTTTCCTTCTTGCCATTATGGAGGATTCCTCTGCTGCTGAACTACCACTACTACTACTCATATTACCAGTATTATTACTATTACTAACTGTACTAGTAATATTAGGTTGTTTTGAAATCAATGTCTCTTGTCCTCTTTCTTGAAATCGAGAAAGACCTTCTCTTCCTCCTCTTCCTTGTAGTGTACTTGGCTGCAAAAAGTCCGTAATGCTAATTTTATAGTATTTAGCTACAAAGTTATCATATTCCTCTCGTTTACGTCGCAACTCCGCCTGTTGACGTGAGAGCGAAGCCGGGGCGGCGGGCATGTGTCCACAGAGTAATCGCCAAAGAAAAGGCCGTAAATGAAATGGCACAGTTCCACTCCATGTATATCCACGCACACTACCACGTTCTTCTAAGGAATCCCCTAATGGCAATGTTAAGACACTATTCACCATACAATCATACTCCCGTACAGTTCGAAATCCATCAAGAGCCACACTAGTAGTAACACCACCAGCACCAGCAGCAGTAGTTGTGGATGTAAGAACATCTGCAGTTGTGGAAGATAATGTCGTTCCCGGTACACTTGTCTCTTCCGCATCGGGGAGAGAAACATAAACAGTGTGTGTGGCTTCGGTAGAGTTCGAACGACTGGCATTATTTTCACCAGACATCACTGCAAGTCCATATACGCGGTATTTTGTACCTGGTGGGGCCCGGACTGCCCTACCAGGTCCTTTTAAAACTCTTACTCTATGTATGTTATTCCGTGAGGCTTTCCTCTCTCTTACTTCTTCTTCTTTATCTTCAATCATTTTATATATATATATATATATATATATTATTTTCTTCTTCTTCTTCTTTCCTTGATGCTTAGAAGATTATATTGATTGTTTTGGAAAAACTATCAATATATATATATATATCTGTGCGTTTGTTATTTAAAGCACAGGAGTCCACTACCCCTCTACTACCGCAGTTACTGCCTTTTCAAAGAGTAAAGAAGAAGAAAAAAATAAGAAAAAAAAAAAAAGAAAAAGAGTCAAACATCATTACAACCAGTATTCTCAAGAATGGGAAATACAGTAAAAGAAAAAAAAACCATAAAAAGATATATATATACTTATCTGGTCAATAAACAAGGTACGAAAAATAGTGACCATAAAATCGTAACAAGCATAAAAAGGCAATAAATGGAAAAAAGAAGGAGAAGAAAACAAAAATAGATGTAGAATAACAACCTAAGAATGAGTGCAATAATAGAGAAATGCAGTGCTCAAGCAAGACAGACGGATGTGTTCAATCAACCAGAGAAGTAGAAGGACACATACATACACAGATAGGCAAACATATATATATATATATATATATATATCTACAGTGAAAGAACGTAGAAAGGCATCCACAAGCAAAGCCTTCCTCACTCTTATTGCCTCTTAATAAAGTCACCAGCACACGTCTATTCAATCACACTTTTTTTTTTTGTTTTTAAATGTCGTTTAATTCTTCACACCAAACAGTGATGATAATCTCCTCTTTTTCATTACGCAAAATTCAACTCACACCAATCCTCTACACAGATAAACACAGATACATACATCCACACAAACACACATATATAGACAGAGAAAAGGAGAGAGTGAAAAGGTACAAAAATATGGTTTACTACTCATACAGATATATATATATATATATATATATATACCGTTATTTTTTTTGTTTGTTTGTTTGCTCTCACTCTCATTGTATAAAGATCATTCAGTTTCTCTTTTTTTTACTTTTTTTTTACTTGTGCTTTCTTCGGTTAGTTCTCTTCTTATTTTTTTTTCTTTTATTTATACCTCTTGAGCTCTTCAATACTCACTCAATCACTTTCCATACCGGAAGAGTATTCCTCCTTCTCTGTTCTCTGTTGTTTGATATTGATCATATCCCCCCCCCCCCAAAAAAAAAAGCATGAAAAGCAAAGAAAAGTGTAAATAAGAATAAATAAGTAACCAAATAAATTATTATTTTTCTTTTATTTCCTTTTTTTTTCTGAGCAAGATTAATAATGAAAAAGAAAAACGCAAGAGAGAAAAGGAACCTCCATTCACAAAAGTACTTTAGGCTCCTAGAAAGACAGCAAGGTAGGACCGTGAATGAACGAAATAATAATAATAATAATAATAATAATAATTATAATTATAATAATAATAATAATTATAATAATAATAATAATAATAAAAGTAAAGCAAACGCAAAAAGAAAAAAAAAAAAAAAACTTATCCGAAAGGAAGACTTGAATGAAATTTCATTAAAAAAGTACGTTTAAAGAAGGAAAGAAATACCATCCATGTGAAGATACAAAGATTACCGCACACAGACAAAGAGACACCTTCCTCTCACTCTCTCTCTCTCTCTCTATATATATATATAGATATATTATAGAGGTGAAAGGATAGTTTCTGTTCCTCTATACTTATATTCATTTCATCGGTCTTCTCTCGTTTATCATTATATCTTTTTTCTTTTATTCTTTGGAGGGGTGTGGGGGCTTTTTTTTTCTCTTTTTTCTCTCTTCCCATGGGAATCCTCCTTAAGAGCAAAGTGCGCATACAATGTATTAATATGGGCACATACACACTATATATATATACGTTTGTGTTATTTCCCTCGCCTATTTTTTTTTCTTCGTCCTTTAGCCCTTACATTAGCACCTCTTTGAATTTTGAATATAAGATAATGGTTTTTTTTTTTTTTTTTACTACAGATAAAAATGATATTTATATAAGTAGTAATATTTATTCGTTGCAAGTGCTGCTAGTGTTGTTTTACTCCTTCTCCCATTCATATCTGTAGTAGCAGTAAATATTTATATTTTCACTTTTTTTTTTTTCTCTCCTCTCTCCAATATAATCAAAGGTCAGTATTCACCTTACCATTCTACGTATATGTGCATATATATATATATATATATATATATTTCTTTCTCTGTATTTTGTGTTTTTTTTATGTAATGGAAGTATGTATATTTGTGTTTAATAAACCATTCATTCACACCCAAATCCATATATATATATATATATATATGGATCCGGTGCTCACTGTGTATAGAGTTTACATCCCTCAAACTCCATAATCTACCTCCGGTGCGTTGTAGGCATAAATCGCCTTATTATGCATCACCAACTTCCCATCCACAAAGTAGAAACTGTCACTCACCATTTCATTCGCGCCCTGTACAATTGCCTGTTTCCACTCCTCCGTTAACTCCGGCATATCATAAATAGACTCCCAAGTATTGGTGGAGCGGGGAATACAGAATCCAAAATTAAAGTCAAACGACTTAATAAGTGTATTGCGGAAGTAATGCCGTTCAATCATACGGAAATTCGGTACGGGTTTATCGCCGTTTATTCCAAATACAAGTTTAGCACTGATGGTCTTTCGGTACAGCATAGATGGTGGAAAGCGATAATTAATGGTCCGCATGGATCGCTGCACCTCTACTGGCAGCAGGGCGACATTCTCAATACTTTCATAATCATCTGAACTGCGCTCCACGTCGAAGAGAACTTTATGCGATTCCGCATCGCTGATGGTGAAGCGGTAGAATTCAATATTATAAGTGTTGGCGGTGATTGGGCAGAGAAAGTCTTCGGTGGGTCCTGTGAACTGCAGCACCTGCTCAGGGGTGATGGAAATACCGCCCGTCATTCTTTTGTTTTTTTTTTTTTTCTTGTTGTTGTTGTTGTTGTTGTTGTTGTTGTTGTGATTGTAAGAAAATATATAGATATATATAAATAGTATTCCCTTCTTGTATGTATAT
This sequence comes from Trypanosoma theileri, assembly GCF_002087225.1. NCBI lineage: Eukaryota > Euglenozoa > Kinetoplastea > Trypanosomatida > Trypanosomatidae > Trypanosoma > Trypanosoma theileri. Next base: position 110,234 of record NW_021639865.1, on the reverse strand, counting down.
GTATATATAGATATAGATATAGTATTTAATGGGGTTTCTCTTTCTTTTTTTCTTCTCTTTTCGTGTATTGTAGTTTTTCTTTCTTCCTTCTTGTTGTTGCTTATTGGTATTGCCTGTATGTACTCTCCTGTATGAGACCTTCTACACGAGAAATTACTAACAAAATCAGACTTTTCTTCTTTTTCTTCTTCTTATCTTCTGTCCAAAGTCCTGTGTGGGTGTATTTGTGTATTTTCTTTCTTTTTCTTTTTTTCGATGTTTAACTTTGCGGTTTTTCTTTTTTTTCTTCCTTCTTCTTCTTGTTGTTGTTGTTCTCTTGTCCTTCCTTATTCTTCTCCCTTGTTGTTGGTGATGGACGTGTCTGTTTTGGCCTTACAGTGGATTCCTTCTTGGATGTTGAGTTTAATGCGTTTTTGGTTTGGTTTGGTTTGGTTTTGGTGTTGTTTTCCTTTTTACTTTTATTTGTTCGTTTTTTACACATAGATATATTGATAAAGAGAGATAAAGAGAGAAAAGAAAAGCAAAAACTAACATAAATATAAATATAAATATATATATATAAATAAATATATATATTTGTATATATTACATTACACATACATAGATATATTGTAGAGATAGAGAAGACTCTCAGATAGGCATAACTCTGATAAAAGAAAGAAAAAAAAAAAAGGATTAACTGAATGAGTACAGAAAAAATAAATAAAATGAAAATAACTCACGTGATTCGATAAAGAACAAAGGAAATATTTTTAAAAAATATATAGAAAAAAAGGAACGCTAATATACTCCGATACAGATGTATATATATATATATACATATATATATATAATAGTAAAACTTGAACGATGCAGCTAAGATGAGAATATATATATATTCATATTCATATTTAATCATAAAAAAGAAAAACGATAAAAAATAAAAACAAGAATAATAATAATAATAATAATAATAAAATAAAAAGTATAGAGAAATTCAGTTAAGCCACATACATACACACACATACATAGACAGCCTACACCATTCTCTCTCTCTCTCTCTCTCTCTCTCTCTCTCTCTCTCTCTCTGTTATACTCTCATATTAATGATCTCATCATAGTCCACGCCATTACCAGCATTCCCACTCCTTCCTCTCCTCCCAGCATGACCAGTTACACGTCTAGCACCATTATCAATGTAAACATCTCTAGTATTATTATTATTATTATTATTATTATTATTATTATTATTATTATTATTAACATCAATAAAAACACTATGGCCTTCTCCTCCTTCTCCTTCTCCTTCTCCTCCTCTTCTTCCATTGCTGTCTTCTCTAATATCAAGCAGTTGTGCTTCCATCACCATTTCATCACGTATCCATTCTTGTAATTCCAGTAATTTACGCCGTTCCTGAAGTGTACGGCGGCCCAACATACATCTCTCTCTTTCTAATACTTCAGCATCAAACTCCAAGTCTTCCCGTTGCTGCAGTAATTCCCTCTCGCGATTCATACGTTCCGTCTCAAATCGCATCTGTTCCATCATCCACGTATATTCCTTCTGATCTAATCGTGCTAATTCCACATCCGCATCGTGTACAGGAGTCATGGCCGCATCCAAGTCTTCTATTATGTCTTCTTCAATCACAGCCTCTACGGGATCCCATTCACATGGGGCGGGACTCTTTACAGGCTCAAAGGAATATCGTTTACCGGCCGGCCGTGAAGCCGCTGTGGTTAATGAGAAACTACGATCATTCGTATCATTTAATCCCTGTTGTTGATATTGTGATTGTTGTTGTTGTTGTTGCCTTTGTGGTTGTTGTTGTTGTTGTTGTTGTTGATATTGTTGTGTGGTTTCAAATGCCCCATTTGTAGAATTCACATATGGTCTCTCACGAGTAAATCCATTCCTATTATTATTATTATTATTATTATTATTATTATTATTATTATTATTATTATTATTATTATTATAGAAAGAAGAAGAAGCATCTGCAGCACGTCTGGATACGGCTGAGTGACTTTCCTCACGTGTTACCCGCAACTCCAGCAATGACTTATCGTGAATTCCCATCATTCCTCCCGTTGTGAAGTTCTCCATCGTTTCACCGTTAAATCGCAGTTGTTGTTGTTCGGCGGGAATAAGACAAATACCCTCGAGGTGTTGTTTTAACTGTGCGCCTGTTAACTTGTTGAGATTCCCCTCAAAGACGAGATGATAGACAACGCCGGTGTCGGGATTCCGCACCCGCAGTGTTGAGCGACGATTGCGAGTGGCAGAGGTCTGATCAGATCTTTGATGGTTCCCATACATATTTACTTTTCTTTTACTATTTCTTTTTCTTGTTTTTCTCTTTTCTCTATTCTATCCAGAGTAACTCTGACTGGGGTAACTGAGTGACTAAGTAAGTGTACAACTAGTTTAGTTACACAAAAGGACTTTTTTTTTTTTCACAAAGTGAGTGAGAAAAAAGAAAAAAGAAAAGAAA
>NW_021639865.1:98813-107380 GCF_002087225.1 Trypanosoma theileri | reverse complement strand
TTTTTTTTTTTTTTCTTTCTTCTTTTTTCTTTCTTCTTTTTTCTCTTTCTCCTTCTTGTTGTCTACATGTTAATCACATGAGACCATTCATGTTTCACCACTCCATACTGAATATCCATAATCGCATTTAATATACGGTGTGTGAGAGACTTCTCCGCCTCTGGACACGGCACTTGATAATCGACATGATTGAAATGTAATCCCTCCACGGGAGTGACGATCGCGGCAGTGCCGCAGCCAAAACACTCCTTCACTCGTTTCTCCTGCAGGGCGGTGACTAACTCTTGAATTGTGAAGGTCCGCTCCGACACCCGCACCTCACCCCATTGCCGTGCGAGACTGAGAATGGAATCTCGTGTAATGCCTGGGAGAACAGTGCCGTCGAGTGGGGCAGTGATGAGTTCCAACTCGGCGTTATTCTTATTTGGCTGCCAAAGACAAAAGAAATTCATCGCCCCCACTTCCTGCACTTCATCCTTTGGGCCAAGCCATAATACTTGTTGATATCCACGAGCTGCCGCTTCCTTCTGTACAAGCATGGGAGCTGCGTAGTTTGCACCGAGTTTGACATTTCCTGTTCCACCCGGCCACGCACGTTTACGTTCTTCTTCCACCAATAACTTTACAGGCTTCATCCCAGAGGCGTAGTAAGGGCCAACAGGAGAAGCAATAATAAATAACATCACAGAGGTTGGAGAGGAAGCGGAGAGCACTTCATCTATTCCAATTGCCGCTGGTCGTAAATAGAGGGAGTAACCACGTTCCGTGGGAACATAATCCTTTTCTACTTTTACAAATTCCTCTAGAATTTTCAGTAGTTCTTTAGTGTCAAAATCCGGAAAACAAAGACGACGCATACTTGCCAACATACGCTCACAATTGCGTTCTGGTCGAAAAAGTCTAACATTACCGGCGGCATCACGATAGGCCTTCATTCCTTCAAAGCACTGGAGTCCATAGTGAAGACATGCGGTTTGTGGAGCCATGGAGAAGTTCTGAAAAGGCACAATCTTCGGAGCTCCCCATTGTGTGGTGGACTCTGTTACGATCTGGACCATGTGCGGTGTGAAGATAGTCCCGAATGCCACTCCCTTCAGTGAAGGAAGTGGTGGTGGGTTGGCCACTCGGTTTATTACCAGTTGATTGGCTTTAAAAGACATTATAATATTATATTTCTCTCCTTTTTTCTTTTTTTTTTTTTTTTTTTTTTTTTTTTTTTTTTTTTTCTTTTCTTTTCTTTTCTTTGCGTTTGATACTTTATTTTCTACTTGTTGTTGTTGTTGTTCTTGTCTATCCCTTTTACTTTTTGCTTGCGTAACAGAAGAAGAAAAACAGAAAAAAGAGACATTATGTATATGACCACAGAGATAAAAAGAAAGAAAGAAAAAAAAAAGACACAGTAGTGCCTTTCACACTCTATTATTGTTAATCCATAATGCTTACAAGTAGAATAAATGAGGAATACACGCCGAACCACTTTCATTCATTCAAAGCAACTTTTTTTTTTTTGTTCTTTCTTTGATTGAACACGCTCCATTTCTCCTTCTTTTCTTTTCTCTTCTCTCTTTGTTTATGAATTCATTCAATCTTTCTGTAGTTTTCTCACGCTCTCTCTCTCTCTCTCTCTCTCTGTTAACTTTACAGTTCTACTCTCTCATTTCTCACAAAATAATCCACTTCCCATTCCTCTTGCTGCTGAGCAAGACATATATAGATAGATAGATAGATAGATAGATAGATAGATTCTTTCCTTTTATTTCTAATCCGTTGAAACTGTGAACCAACTCTTTATCGCCTTCAGCACTGTCATTTTGCGTTCACTAGAAGAAATATCCGCATGATAGGATGATGAGGAAGCTCTGTTGCTAATACTACTACCAGGTAACGTTACCGGTTCCACTTCTAACGAGACAAGAAGACCAATTGGTACGAGTAAAATAAATACAACAAAAGAAATAAGTCTTGTAACTCCCATTGACATGTTTCCAGAAGAAGAAAAGAGAAAGAAGGTATACCATGAGATCATCTCTAGAAATAATCCCACAATAGCTGCAATAGATAAAGGTTGAGTGAATGCGAAGCGTGGGTAATTCGCTAGAATTCGCAAATACAACACATTTGTTATAATGCTCACAAGCGAGCGCCACCAACTCAAACGATCTAAGAGAAGAATAAAAGTATGTATTATCAAAACTAAAAGAGTCACTGTATGAAGAATTTTCTTTGTGCGTGTAGGGAATTCCTCCGCAAGGTCCGCAAGATACCCAATAGTACAGGCAAAACTAAACATAATCGCTACACAGATGAAACATCCCATAAGAAACGTGGTTATTTCAAAGGGTCCATATCGCATATAAGGAACACTGTAGGAGCGTTCCGAATAGTAATCATAATTGTAACCCATTTGTTCCTTTTTTTCTTTTTTTTTTTTATTATTTTTCTTTATTTTTCCTTCCTGTTCTGATTCCAATGTTTTGTGTGAGAACGAGTACCAAAATTGGTGAATAATAATAATAATAATAATAATAATTTCTCTCCTTTTTTTTCTTTTCTTTTCTGGCACCTTGTCCTTGTACAAAGAGAGAGAGTCACTCACTCACTTACTCACTCAGAGGTCACCACAAGGAAAAAAATAAATAAATAAGAGGATGCCTCAAGCTTTCCCTAGAATAAAAGTGATGATTGTTTTCTTTTTTTTTTTTTTTTTTTCTAGAATAAAAGTGATGTTTTTTTTTTTTTTTTTTTTTTTTGACTTCGTCTATCAGATATGCAAAGGAAAAAAAAGAAGAAAAAAAAGGGGGAAAGAAATCATAAAGAAGTACGGGAGGAGGAGGAGGAACAAATAAAAAATAAATAATAATAATAATAATAAGAAGAAGAAGAAGAATAATAAAAAGAAAGAGAATAGAAACATTTCTCTTCTTCTTCAAAAAAAAAGCAAGAGAAGAAACAATACATATATACGTATATATGTATATGTCAACTCTTTTGGTTATGTCAACAAAAAAAGTCGATGATGTAATCTTCTTAATCGTTTAATAAGGGCACCTTTATCTTCAGGTCCTTATCTATTAATTCCTAACATCAAGACACGACCTCCACATCCATTTCCTCCTTCTTTGCTGTTGTTTCTATCTCTCCTTCTTCCTCTTTTGTTGTTGTTGTTGTTGTTGTTATGGTGACTTTATGTATTCTTGATTTCTGTGGTTCTTTCCCCTCCTCATCACGCGGCCGTTTCCCCTTTGCCGGCCAATCCGGCTGTATCTCCGCAACGCCGTCTTCAACGTTTAGTTTAAATGGACCGGGGGCCACTCGCGGCGGGCGAATGGCGAGACACCGCAGAGTGCCGGGCTCTGAGACCAGCAGCGCCGCCTGCCCAGCCACCACCGGCTCATCCTCCAAACACCGTGCGGTGACCAGCAGAGAAGCGGCATCCTTCTCACTATCCGCATTCGTATGAAGATGCGGATGAAAACTAGTTTGACTCTCACTAGTATTAGTATTAGTAGTATTAGGGATACTGGTGATGGGGGTTTCACTGCGGACTCGAACCATCATGGTATCTGTGTAATTACTGGACTCCGCCACTCCAGCGAGAAGTCCATGTTGCACACGGGCCAACACCGCCTGCACAGTGGCCCGCAAGCGTACATCACCTGTGTGGCTAATCTGCCGTGCGGAGTCTGCGTGAATTGTAATAGACTCCACATGCACTAATGTACGGTGTGTAGTATCAGTAGTATTAGTAGTACTAGTAGTATTAGTAGTAGAGGAAGGGGCGGCATGTAAACGGTGTAAAGTGGATCGCAAGACGGTATCATGCACGGCACTTCGGTTCTGCAGTTGTTGGAGAGGAACAGTGACGGAAATATCAAATGTTGTGGATTCGGGTTCATATATATAACCGCGAGTGAGAGAAAGAAATGGTGGTGGTGGTAGTGGGAACAATACAGTCCTTCCAGATTTAGAAGTCTTAGAGTTGCCCTTCTTTTTATTTCCTCGATGTGAGGATCCTACTGGTTTGACTTGTTTGGCCATGGTTGTGTTCTTTATAGAGAAAGAAATATAAAAAGAGAGAAAAAGTAGATGTGTATATAATAATAACTCATGTAAATAAGTTAGTAGGGGGAGGGTGGGTACGGGCGGGGGTCTACAAATGACAACTTTTCTTTAAAGAATGATAGTCTTTCTTATCCTTCTTCTTTTTCTGTCTTTTTTCATAAGATTTTATCTTGTGTTCTTATTGTTATTGTTCAATCTAATCCCTTCGATGGGAGTGAGATATAAACAGAGAAACACATGCATATATATATATATATATATATATATACAGAGAGAGAGAGAGAGAGAGAGAGTCGGAAGTGTATATTTAGAAAAAGACACATAATATCAATAAGCAAAAAAGAAAAAAAAAGAAATCAAGAACAAGCAACAAATAGTATCAACATCAACTAAGACCGTACGAGCAACAACTTACAACAATATATGTGGGAATCCAAAAAAAAAGGAAAAACGGTTCATCCCATGCACTTGATTTTATCACAGAGAAATAAAAGAAAGAAAAGAGGAATGGAAAGAAAATAGAATAAAAATTCTTAGAGTTTCTTTTTTTTATTTTTTTTTATTTCTCTTTTTTTTTTTCCTCCTTCTAGGCATTCATATCTGCTTTTATCTCCCCTCTGTTCTTCTTCCATCTTACTATCACTCCATATATATGTATATATATATATATATACATACATATATCTCCTTTTCTCTTTCTCACTTACTGTTACTATGGACATAATGAATGTATACATATATATGTATATGTATGTGTGTATATGTATATGTATACATATATACATTTGTCTCAATGTGTACATGCGTTTCATATCTTCTCACCTCACCATCTTCTTCCTATATGTGAACCACGCGCACTATGCAATCCCGGGAGTCCCTCCACCGTCACCTGCCAACTCTGCAACGCACAGCTGTAGTAATCACATGTGAGTGGGTCCCAAAACATATCAAGACTGGGACTGTAGAACAAATCACTCTTATCATCGTAAAGCCAATCATTTGCACCATCTATTTGAACACCAAGTTCCACCGCAGTAAGGTATGAATGACCTTCCATATCCCCACGTACCATGCGCAGCAGACGATGGAATGCAGGGTTTCGTCTGTTGCCACTATTATTATTATTATTATTATTATTATTATTATTATTATTATTATTATTATTATTATTATGATCATTATTATCATCATCATCATTATAATTATCATCATTATCATTCTTATTCTTACGGTTATTATTACTATTATTATTATTATTACTATTGGTATTAGTACGATTATGATTTGTTTCCATTGCAGGAGCCGCAGAAGCGAATTGTGGTTGTGATGGTGATGGAAGATAACTTATATTCTCTGTATGCCTATCATACCGTTGTGTTTGACATTCCCGCTCACATTCATGAATGGGTTCATCCTCACAATTCTGTGCTCGTCTCTCTGTCAACAGCCGGACGGCGTAATTATGTATAGAGTGTGGATATGAGTATAAACACGCCGTGGTTACACACGCACAGAAGTCTAAACAAATAGCCGCAATGTAAAGACTATATCCCCAACTATAATGAATAGTACAGTCTGGGGCGGTGTAGTGAAGCGCCCGACACTCCTCCCGATCACAACGCGTGTAAAAGTAAAAGAGTACACAATTCGCAATTCCACACGGTATGGAAACAGCGAGAAAACACAACGCCGCCAGTGAACTTCCCGAACGGGTGGGACGACAAGTCATTCGCAAAGTGGCAATAAGTGCCATAATACTAGAGAGAAATTGAATAATACCAAGACTCCACATAATGCCAATATAATGTTGAACAAAAGAACCGGATGCCTCACAGATAATTTCATGTGTAAGTCGATCTCGTAAAATACGGGGATAATATGAACTGGCTAATTCAATACAAATACCCGCTAATCCCTCACGGCAGGCAAAGAAGAGTCCAAGTGAACGATGATGTACTTTATACTCCATCACATACCACTCAGTGGTACCTACACCAAAGGAATGACAAAATACAGATGGGACCAGTAAACACAGAATAAAGGCAATAAAGCGATAAAAGGTGTTTACATTATTATATTTCAATTGTTTATATAATGCCAAGGTCTCAGCCTCTACTCGACTGGACCTTTGCAAATCGTTAAGACGTACAGTTGTACATCCAAGACGATGTTGAATTAAAAGTTGAGATGGAATAACGGTAGGGACTACAGGCTCAAACATTAATGTATCTTCATTACGTGGGCCAACATCATGTACGGTTGCGGCGGTGGTGGCGGTGGTTGGTTCGTGAGAATCCACGAAACTATTCGACGGCATAAAGAATAGAAAGCAATAATAACAATAATAATAATTACTCTTTTTCTTGCTTTTTTGTCTTTCTACTATTCTGGTGGACCTGTTGTGGTTCTGGTGGTGGTGGTGGTTAGGGTAATGATAATGATGGATTTGATTTCTCTTTATATTTATTCTTTTCTTTTTTTATTTTTCTTTGCTCGTATCACCACAGATACCACTACCGCCACCCCAACAGTCTAATGTACACGTGGACAGATAAACAAGCACGTACTGTTCTCAGCCGGATAGCGCTGATAATGGGTATTAGTCGTAGTAGTGGAGTATCAGGGTGTGTACAGCTATAGCAATACATAAAAGAGAAAAAAAACAGAAAAAAAGAAAAAAAGAAAAAAGAAAAAAACACCCCATGAAAATCTAAAGGGAAAGGGGGAAATATATGTATATATATATATATACTCCCAAAAACAGTGGTATAGCTCCAATACTCACCTTTTCTTTCTTTCTTTCTTTGATGTCTCCTTTCTATAGTGTTTATTTCTGTTCTGATCATTCTGTATAAACCATATATATATATATATATATATCCAAAATATTAGAGTGTTATGGTGAAAAAAGGAGGGAGGAATACATATAAAAAAAAAAAAAAAAAAAAATAAATGAAAAACCAAAAGAAAAAGAAAAGGAATTCCTCTCAAGAGAAAAAAAACAATTAAAATAATAATAACATTCGTATTGAGAGAAATTTATTCTCTACACTTTCCCCATCTATCATTGACCAACACGCATTCTTAAGTATTGAATGACCAAGTAGTCGAATGCCTCGCTAACAACAGAGGGAGGCAAAGGTGTTGTTATTTGTGTATTGTCATAAGCCAAAGGATTATCCCTCTTATTATTATTATTATTATTATTATTATTATTATTATTATTATTATTATCATCACTACTGCAGAGAAGTTCTTGTAGTATTATCCCATTATTCCCTGGTGTATCTAGCAGTTGTGTGAGAATTCCCATCATTTCCACACGATCTGCACTGTTCGGCTGCGGCGGTGTTGTCCAGAGTGAAAGACAACACAACGTCTCATGCAGGAGGCAAAATAAATGTCTGGCCACTGCAGAAAGTGACCTAAACACAACTGCCCCATCCATATTATTATTATTATTATTATTATTATTATTATTATTATTATTATTAAAATCATGAACTGTATGCACAATACCATTGAGGGCACGAAGTAATGGAGCCAAGAGAGCCGTGAGTGCATTAGCAGCCTCTTCCATGGCGATGGGCGGTTTATTCGCCGTACTTTCACTTCCGAGATGTTCATGTATCCAACAAGGTGTGAGTTGCAGGAGATACTCCGGCACTACTCGCTGAATCATAATAGTAACTGCATTTGTTGTTGTTGTTGTTATTGTTGTTTTTACTGTAGCTGAATAGGGTATGAAATCCATAGATTGTGGTAAAGTATACCCATCGTTGTTATTATGATTAGATGAAATAAATGGACGACATGACTCCAATGTATGTTGTGATGTTGCTGCTCCTACATCTGTATTGGCTTGTATAGATATAGGCTCCTGCGATTGTGTAAATGTCTGAGCCGCCATTATTGTTGGTTCTATTCCTTTTACTTCCCTTGATGTATTTTCCTCATTTACTTCTCTTCTGTGATGAGATAGAGAAGAGAGTTGTGAGGTTGTCTTTGCAATCGCTGTTAAGATCTTCTCTTCCTGTGGAAAGAAACGTCCCCGTAGTTTCTCTGCTTCCTCTGCGAGAAGTATGGCGTTTGCCTCGTGTAGTTTAAACCACTCCCGCTGTCGAGATACACTTGTGTAGATGCGGTAGAGTTGTTCCTTCAACTGCGATGTTAACAGGAACTCCTCCTCCTCCTCCTGATCTTCCTGTGTAGACAACGGCAATGGTGATATAACCGCCGCAGAATTAGTAGTAGTAGTAGTAGTAGTAATAGTAGAAGGAGGAGGATTTTTATTATTATTACTCTTATCCATATAAGAGCGGGTATTCCTTTCTATTCTTTTCTCTCTTTGTTGTTGACGTTGCTTCTGCATGAAGGTAGAATGATATGGATGCATTACCTTATTTGTTTTGTTTTGTTTTTACGCAGCTATGTCTATAACTAACCAAATATATATATATATATATATATATATATATATATATATATATATATATAATATAAAT
>NW_021639865.1:96680-98803 GCF_002087225.1 Trypanosoma theileri | reverse complement strand
ACACGAATCTCAGTAAAAGAGCAATAATAATAATAATAATAGTTATACTAATAATAATAATAATTGCAATAACAACAGTAATAATAACTACAGCATAACGATCACAGCAACAAAAGGTGAAAGAGAGAGAGAGAGAGAGAGAGAGAGAGAAGGAAGGAAGGGGAGCGAGAAAGAAACTTCTATTCATATCATCAGGTAACATCCATTCCCCCCATTATATATATATATATATATCAGAAAAATATAAATAAAGTGAGTAAATGAATGAATGAATGAGAGATATTACACCCTGAAATGCAAATTCTGGCGTCATCACTAATAAAAATTAAAAAATAAAACAACCTTGCAAAGATAAACGTATTCAAAAAGAAAAGAGAGAAAACTCAAACAAACAAACATTATTCTTCCCTCTTTATATATTTCATTCACTTCTATTCTGATGCCCCTGATATGTATGTATCTTCGCTCTGTTAACATACCTGTATACAAGTCCAGTTCCCCTTATAAACAGCCATGTCCACATGTTAACAAGAAAAAAAAAAAGTGAGAAGAAGAACAATGTGCCCTCGTACAGAAATATTACCACCTAAGTGTTCTCCGACATAAGAAATATAATTTGTACTATTTGTGTATACTAAGAAAAGATTTTTTTTTTTTTTTTTTTTTGTTTCTTTCTTTCTTTTTTTTCCTTTCCCACCTTCCATTCCTTCTTCCTAATGTATTTCCTCTAAATAAATCAGGCGATAGACCAATAAAGAAACTCTCTCACACACCAATAAATAAACAAACACACACATACACACACACACTTACTATGCCCTCATCCAGAGCCGCTCAAAAGAAAAAAAAAAGGAAAAAAAAAAAAAAAAACAAATCCTCTTCACTATCATCATCACTATCATCTTCATTCTTCTTCTTCTTCTTCTTATCATCATCATCATGTCTCTACACACTACATCGCATCTCCTGTCCGTTTCTTTCCCTCTGGCAGCTGGGCGTGTGGGTACTCCGCGTGCCAGGTGTCCTCCTGCACCTGCGAGTAGTCCCAGTGCCGCGCACACTCCTTCGCCCACCACACCCGCCGCATCATGGACGTCTCGCGGTTGTTCGCGACGTTCGGGTACACCAGCGGGGCGAGGGCGCCGCCAACGCAGAAGCCCAAAACGGAGAAACCAGAGAAGGTGCTGAAGAGCACAAAGCCCGTATTTCGACGGGTGACGACGTAATAAGAGCCGAGAAGTGTCGAGAGGGCCGAGACCGTCAACGCGGCGGAGAGTTGCTTGCGGCGCACTCGCCACTGTTCGCCCCACACACCGCCCTCCCGCTCAAACCGCAGCAGATCGCGTGGATACATCATTGGTAAATCACACACCAGGACCTTTCCTTCTTTACCAGTCATTCTTTTTTTTATTTTTTCTTTGCTCTCGCCTCTGAGTTAATAATTCCTAAATAATAATAATAATAATAATAATAATAATAATAATAATAATAATAATACTACGAGTAAGAAAGAGTTGCAATACCTTTTCTTTTCTCTTCTTTCTAATTGAATTTACCATTTTGGTAGTAAACACGTAAATAAATAAATAAAAGAGGAAGAAAAAAAAAGGCATTGAATGAAAAAGAAAAAGGAAAAAAAGATTGAATTAAACACACTCTTTTCCAGAAGTGTGTGTGTGAGATGGTTTTTTTTTTTCTTTTTTTGTACAGTTATCGTTCTTCATTCAACCTATTGTTCCTATTAGTTTTTTTTTTTCTTTTTTCCCTTTACCTCCATTTCGCCTTATTGCTGTCATGTAAGTGTATGTATGAATGAATGTCCGCCCTTCTTTGTATCTATAAAATACAAGTATACTACCACTCATTGTGTTTGAAGAAAAAAAAAAGAAAAACACACATATCCCACCATCACACACAAGAATATATGCATGCATACAAGAATACAAATACAAAAAGAAACACACAAGCCAAACAAACATACAGGTAAATATGAACAGATAGTGTGAGTTAGGGAGAGAGAAATTATTATATTCCTTTTTTCTGTTATTCTTTGACCGCTATTCCACCAGCTGTCCCCCATCATCAACCTCACCACAGCCAAAAAAAAGAGTAGGGGAGAAAAA
>NW_021639865.1:92936-96649 GCF_002087225.1 Trypanosoma theileri | reverse complement strand
TATATATATATATATATATATATGCCTTTCACCCTCTTTCTTTCTTTTTCTGCTCATAGGTGTGTGTTACTTCTTTTTTCTTTCTTTCTTCTTACTTTCCACTTTCTTTATTTCTCTCCTTAATTATTTGTTTATCTCCTTCCGTTTTCATTCGTACCCCCTCTAAGATACATCTGTTCTCTGATATTCAATCATTTCTCTCTCTCTCTCTCTCTTTCCTTTTTGTTTCCGCTTGATGATGCAAGCAGCAGTAAACATAAGAAGAAGGGGGGGGAGCTTGTTAACAGTGCACCATGGTAGATACTGCCGCTGCTGCTTCCAAAGATATATGAGATCGTCGTACGGGTTTTTTTTTTAAAGGAAGAGCAAACGAAACAAAAGAAGAAGAATAGGGGAAATTCAAAAAAAAAAAAAAGAGTAGGGGAGAAAAAAAAGAAAGGACTAACGATCGGGTAAGGAAATGTCATTGCTTTTCACCTCACACCATCACAATAGCATTTTAAGTGGTTTAATAATGTCCTTCATAAAGTCGAGGGGCATGATATCAAACACTCACTGTCCCCACTCTTACCAGGAGAAAAATCTTTTCACAGATATACGAAAGCAGATTAACTTTTCTTTTTATTTATTCTGTTCGTTTTTTTTTTTTTTTCTCATATTACCAGTTTCATTTCCTCCTGGATTATTTCTTTTTAATTGCCTTATCATCACATTATCATAATCACCACATAAGCAGACACAGAAGCTCACTCCACGAATAGGAAGAAAAAAAAAAAAAGGAACACGCACATATATGCTTAAACGTATTGTAATACATTTTCTTTCTCCACCATCTCTCTCTCTCTCGCTCTCTTTCTCTCTGTGATCGATCTATCCCAAAAAGATAATCCGTTTCTTTCGCATCACGCGAAAATAAAAAAAAACATAAAAAATGAAATGGGAATAAAAAGCGTAAGGAGAGTCGGAGAATGCGTTTAAGCTATAATGCGGATTATATTAAATAAAAGAACATTTTTATTTTTTTTTTTTATTTTTTTTTTTATTTTTACTTATTCCCCTCTAGTTTCTCTCTAGTAGCGGCGGCGAGGTGGGCTGCGGCTGCGGTCACGTTCACGTTCACGTTCACGAACAAAACGCTTTGGGCTGCGGCTGCGACTGCGGCTTCCACGTCGTCGGTGATGACGTTCATACGAGTCTGAGCGGGAACGTGCACGACGGCGGTCGTTGTAGTAATCCCGGCGATCATCCCGTCTGTCATCCCGTCTGTCCATCGTGTTATTGTAATCCCGGCGATCATTGTTGTGGTTGTTCATACCGCCACCGCCATAGTAGTGTCCACGCCTGTCACTCATGCTGTTGTTATTATTTCCGCCGTGTGGTGGGTGATAGTTGTGATGATGGTTGTTGTGGTGTGGACGGAAATCGCGTGGGTGGTGGTGGTTGCCGGCGCTGCGGCAGTCGCGTGCGAGATGTCCGGGCCTCCCGCAGTTGCGGCAGACTTGATCGACCGCCCGGCACTGCAGGGCGACGTGTCCTTCTTTATTACACTTAAAGCAGCGTTGACGTTGGCGTCTTTCAATCTCCACACGTGTGCCATCCAACTCCTCACCGCTGAGGCGAAGGGCGGCCGCACACGACTCCTCATCGGGGAAGCCAACAAAGGCGAATTGTTTCTTTTCGTGAATGAACACATCCACCACCTCGCCAGCGGAGGCGAAGAAGGAGCGGATTGCCTCTTCTGTTGTGTTGGGCGGCAGGCCCTTCACCACAACTTTAGACTCCAGAACGTTCTCCCGCGGGCCATTGCGCTTCCGCTCCACCTCAATCGCCATTCCATTGACCTCCCGGCCACTCATCTGCAGTGCGGATTCCACAGATTCGGCATTGTCAAACCCAACAAACGCATAGCGGCGGCGTGGTTCTAGGAAGAAGTCACTGATGGTACCAAGGGGCTCGAATAACTCACGCAGTTGCTGCTCCGTTGTGTTCTCAGCAAGATGACGAACGGCCACTTTAAATTCTTCGCGGAAACGTTTGCGGGAGTCACGTGCGGCGGCATCTCCCTCATCTCCGGCATCTTTGCGTTCTTCTCTGGATTCCCCTCCTCCATTATATGCCTTTTCCCGCTCTTGTTGATCCTGTTCTCCATCACCTTGTGGTTGTTGCTGTTGCTGTTGTTGTTGATCTTCGTTTGATTGCTGCTGCTGCTGCTGCTGCTGCTCCTGCTGATCTGCCTCGGTGTCTTTGGTCACTTGAAGAATGGCACCATTCTCAAACTCTATGCCGTTCATGTTAAGAGCCTCGTTAAAGTCGTCCTCATTCTCGAAGGAGAGAGTTGCCGCTGTGGAGTTTACGTTACATTCCGTTACCTCGCCCACACGGCTAAAGAAGTCGCGAACAGCGTCCACATTTGTCTCTTCCGGGAGTCCTCGCACTTGAATGGTGTACGGGGGCATGATGTTTTCTTTTTTAAACTGTTTAGTTGTTGTTGTTGTTTTTTTCTTTTTATGTTGTTGAAACGGTTCTCTTGCAATTTCTGGTATTGCAGCTTGAAGAGGCGTATCCTTTTTTTTTTTATTTTATTTTTTTCTCCTTCCTTTCGGTTGTCGTAAAAATAGATTCGTCGATTGGTCCTTTTCTTTTAGTCTAACTGTGTGGCTAAATAGTCCTTATTTGTTTTTGTTGTTGTTTTAATTATTTACCCTTGCTTTCCTTTCCTTCTACGTGTGTGTTCACTCTGTCAGACCTTTTCACCTAGCAGATCGACCCTTTCTTTAGAATTGTTGTTCCTTTTTTTTCCTTAACAGACACACGCGTTCGTGATAAATCCGACCTTGTGTATGTGTGAATGTCTCGGCGTATTAGGTACTCTTGTGTCCGGAGTCGTTTTTCGTTTTTATTTATTTTATTAACACCATCATCATAATAATAAGCATCATCATCAGGAAGGATTCAA
Source organism: Trypanosoma theileri (assembly GCF_002087225.1). NCBI lineage: Eukaryota > Euglenozoa > Kinetoplastea > Trypanosomatida > Trypanosomatidae > Trypanosoma > Trypanosoma theileri. The sequence continues at coordinate 93,693 of NW_021639865.1, read as the reverse complement.
GGCAGCAACCAGTTATACATATATATAGTGTGTGTGTGTGTGTGTTTGTGCAATTTGCAAGAGGGTGTATATTACAGTGCATACAAGTTGATCAAATATAATGTTTGTTGTTTTGTATTTTGTCTATATTTCTCTTCCTCTCGCATTCACTCACCCTGGAAATGAAAATACTGGCGTGATGTGGTAACGCGTGCATCCGAGAAGACATTTTTTTTAAAAAAAAGAAAACATTCCGTACCATTTCAATGAGTATTAATATTATAGTTTTTTTTATTCCCAGTATTGGCATTTTGGCAGCATCCGAAGCCCCCTTTTTTTTTTCCAACTTCTCACTATCTCAACAGACACATTCTCATTATATTCATTGTATATATACATATCATTATCATCTTACCATTTCCTCTCTATCTCTCTCTATCTCTTTCGTATAAAACCGTTTTCCCATTTGTTACTCGCCAACGAATGAACCGCAAAAGAATTACAACAGCACAGTAAGAGTAACAATTAAAATGACATGAACTCTGCAACAAACACATTCATATATATATATATAAATACTCTTCACTCCATCTATCTATCTATCTATCCACATCTATCCATCCCCTCCTCTGTCACACTAACGGACCCACCACCGAGTTCCAAACTGCTTAAAAGAGTCTCTCTCTCCCACCCATCGAATCCCACTCACCCCGATCTCTCACAGATCCAACTATCCACATAGTCGTATACATACATACTGTATATATATATATATATA
>NW_021639865.1:82057-92838 GCF_002087225.1 Trypanosoma theileri | reverse complement strand
AAAAAAAAACCAAAAATTGTAGTGGTGTGAGAACAACTCTCAAAAGTTCAAATTATCTACAGTAATATGAATTTCTTTTTCATTAAATCACCTTTCAAACAGAGCAAAGTAAAAGAAAAAAAAAAAAAAACCTTCTCCCTATTTTCGTGCATACCTATACATTTCCTTCACGCTCCTTCTGATTTTCTTTTATTTATTTATTTTAAGAGGATATGTTTCCACTCCAACGATGATTAAAAAGCAGACGTATAAGCAATATTGTACGTCGATACTGTTTACAAGCAAGACATTCTCTTCTTTATTTTACTCTCTTGTCGTGGTTTCACACAATATGTTTACCACTACAACAAAAGAAAAATCATTTCCTGTGTTTACTTCTCTCTTTTTTTTTTCTTTTTCTTCTCTAAACATCGCAAATTAGCAAAAAAAAAAAAAGCGAGAAAAAAAACCCCAATAAGAATATTCAAGTGCAGACGCACACAGATAAAGAGGAAACAACTCCTAGACTTCTTTCCTTTTCAAAAAAAAAGAAGGAAAAGAATATAAAGAAGCTCTACGAATCTTTCGCCTTTCCACCTTTTCTTTTATTCATCAACTAACTCAACGCCTCCCATCTCCATATTTACAGAATGGAGGAAAAAAAAAAGGAAATATATTCTTTCCCTTCTCACCGCAGGCATTGTGGAAAATAGTAAGAGAGGAAGGAGCGCCAAAAGACTTGAACAGAAGGAAAACGTGTGGAAAAAAAAAACAAAAATGAAGAAGAAAATCGTTCCTTAATCCTAACTAAAACAAATAGTTAAAAGAAAAAGAAAAAACCAACAACCACTCAATCTTGGTAAACAAGTATAAACCTTAGGAAGGAAAGAAAAAAAAAAAAAAAAAAGAAAAATTCCAATATAAGAATTCGTTACAGGCATCGCCGTCGCATTCCTAAAAGAAACCCCTCTCCTTCCCCATCACTGACGTTAGTGATGGGCTTTCTCCATGGAAATAATTTACTCAACCATCGTTTTGCCAGTTTATTAAAGTCAGTTGTATTTGTGGTAAAAATCTCTTCAAACTCGCCATGTTGACGATGTAGTTCCCGCTGCGAATACCGCACTAGTAGATAATCCAAACCTTCACTATTGTAGATATCATGTTCTTCATCAAAACGTGTGGGGTCTTTGATATAACGTACATTTATTTTACCTAATAAATCATTATAATTCTGTGCTCTAACCTCTGTGAGGTTCATCATTTCTACACCGTCTGGTTCTTTTCCAAATACATCAGATAAGATGTATTCCGACCAACGGTCAGTTGCAAGATCTTTGTTGGTCAAAATTCGACGTGTCGCTACAAATGGCAAAGCTAAAAGGGCAATAAGTCGATGTTGAAGTGAATAGTAAACACCCCTATCCCTATTATTAGCATTCACATTTGATAAATAATGTAGATAATTCTTTTTTTGGAATCGATTGACACCAGTCATTGCCGCATAGGCATCAATGAACACTGTAATGGGGGTATCCTTCTCAGATTCTTTCAATTGTCGCTTATGTAAACAAGAAGAAACGTTTTGAATATCAGCTTCAATTTCCTTGTGTAAACGCTGCAGTCCTTGGGCACCAGGATAATTATGTACACTTAAATACAGAGATACTCCCACTGTTACAAGTTGTAGTAAATAGAAGATTAGAAAGAGCAAAACAAAGTATAGTTTTTTTCCACCATAATGGTTATTTTTAGGAAGTTCAGACTTTGTTTTTTTGCTATTTTGGGGGAGTTTAGAATTTGTTTCTCCTACAGTTTCCTTTATCTGCCTGTTTTTAAAAGACGTTTGAGCTATTGCTCCGTTACTGGGATCAAATGTATACGTATTCCATGTTGCTGCAATAGCGGATGCCAGTGGTGCCAAAAACCATGGAAATACAATCATAATAAATCGTAACTCTTTATGTGGAAGGGCACTGTAAAGGGCAATAAATATAGATGCCGGTATTAACACTACGCGATATCGTGCACTTACATCTATCCAAACCGCAAGAGAAGGAACTCTTGTAGATAGTACCTGAACTGCAGTGCGCCCTCTTTGCCAGTATTGTATAGGACACCATGCCAAACACATCAATAATAAAAGTAATGGAAAAGAAAAGAGAAAAGCACGTGGAAGTGCGTATGAAATGTACCAATGTGCTGGTGATCGTCCCCAACGCCATGATTGATTCTCCGCTGTGTTAAAAAACAGCACAATACTCTCTGGCCACAACCAACGTCCCCATAGAAAACTATCCATGCCTACACTACACAATAACGAAACAGCCACAGAGCTCAGACCAACCATCATACCACGAAGTAAAGTAATATCACGTCGAATAAGGAGAAAAAGTGCAAATGGTGCCAAAAGCACAATAACATCACAACGAAACACTGCACTTGCAAAAGAAAGAAGTGCAATAGAGCGATAATAATGTTTGCGTAACGCAGATCCACAAGCAAAGGTACAAAGGATAAGACCATACGTATTGGGTAGTGGACGAGTTGCATAAAAGACCAAATGGAATTGTGAAGTACACAAAAGGAAAAAAAGGAAGGAAGGTAAATATCCTCCACGTTTCTCTTTACGTCCTGTGGGATTTGTAAACATTCTCTCATTCATGTCAATGCTGATCCCAACATACCACAAGGCACTACAAACCAAACCTCCAAGAACAAGCCTACATAAATGTGAGAATAACATGGGGTATTCTACCACAAAAACTTCCAACGCCAAACTTCCAATCAAACTATTAGACTTAATGACATTTTGCAAAAACCATGGCAAAAGTACATCAGTAATCGGTTTAACGATCAGTGCAAACGGTAGAAGTGCAAAAACAACAGTTAACCATGGTCCAAAGAAACTCCGTGGCACAACACCTGGAAAACTAATATGATCCCCACAGGCAGTCGAACTACAAAAAAGAAAGTCGTGCATCGCCTGCATGCCAAAACTCTCCTCCACTTTTGTGTAAGGGCACATAATTTCAGAAATAAGGAGAGCCACACAGAATAAAGCGAATGAATGCCAACTTTTAAACTTCATTTATGCAGTGAAAAAAAAAAACCCAATTGTTTTGACAAACTACTACAAAAAAAAAAATGGAAATCAAAACAAAACAGCCATACATTACTTCACAGCACAAAAATACGCAAGTTAGCTAGAAGAAAACAAATGAAAAACAACATTTTCTATGCACACAACATCATAATGGGAGAAAGTGAGTGTGAAAGAATATATATGTATAAGATAGAGAGAGAGAGAGAGAGAGAAACAAAAAGTCACATGATGACGAATCAACAGAGAAAGGCTTCAGGGTTGCCACTCATTTTGACGTACAGGAGTGTCCTCGTTTCCACTGTATCCGCGCTGCAGCAACCACCACCACCACCCCTCTCTTCCCTATCTCGACCAGCAAGCAGCACTCAACTCTTCCTGTTAAACACCCTCCAACACTCCATATCGGTAAGCGCAGACAATACCAACACGTACTAAGTCCCAACGTGCGGTCTCGCGAGGTATTTCTCCTTCTATCCAATGAATGAGCTCCCCAAAGAACTTCAAAGCCAAAGTAGAACACAAATAATGCTCCAGCAAACAGGTTCAGTGCCAGATACATTCATTCTGCCCTCGCACGTTCATCATCCTTCAGAGTCTCCCGTCCCCATCCAACACACACACAGGGAGAGAGAGAGACAGAGACTTTGGTGCACCTCCTCTTAACGAAGAGGAACAACACAAGTGGCGGAGTACGGGAGACCCAACAAGCGACACCTGGGCATCACAGTCAGCACTTACGCAGTATTGTACACGCAAATAGAAATCAAAGATGAGACACGAAAAAAGGGTAATTCGCCCCTCCACTACGTGCCCCACACCCCAGGAGACACACGAGGAAGGACAGTGCTGGAAAGAAGAGGGGGCGGTTCTCTGGTGTCCCCAGTACATCCCAGCCACCAGCTGCAAAGTCTAAAACACACGCATAACAGCGGGTCACTGCGAAGTACTGTCCCTCGACCAGTAAACATGCTCGTCCATTTTCCCATCATCCATCTGGTGACTGCGCTCAATATCTGGAAGGCGGTGGTTCATGAACACCACCTGCATCTCATCCAGTGTCATGTCCTTCAACCATCCCCTCGCATTGAGGTAGCGCCGCGCCATCTCACGCTGTTGGAGATCCCTGTGGTACGGACTCTTCGGGTGACTGGCCTTCCACAGCGCGTGCATTAGATTTGCATCACGCAGTCCCTCTTCAATCTGCGCCTCCGTGAGCGGCGTCATGTTGGGGCGGTGCAGCCGCTCGATCAGCGGGGCCTCCTGCAGCTCACGCTGCTTCAGCGCCGTGTACTGCTCCGCGTGGATCTTGCGGTACTTCGCGCTCTCCTCCGCGTACTGCCGCTCCGTCATCCCCTTCACCGGAGAGCTGCCGGGCGTGTCGACGCCAATGAAGCAGACGCCCATCCGCCGGGCCTGCCCCACAACACGGCGCACGCGTGTCTCCAGCAGCGGGTACTCCGGCTTCCCCCAATTCTTCGGCTTCATCTTGGCAATCTCGTACGCCATCTCCAGTGTCATCAGCGCGCAGTAACACCCACGAATAGACACCGGGCCAGTCTCACGACGCTTCTTTCGCAACGCACGCAAAATAAACCAAGCCGTTGGTGGTGGTTCAATAGAGTACATGTAGGTCTTGTCAAAATAAACTTGGATACGCACAATCAGCTCCACATCGTCCTTGAAGTGTGGCTTTGTGCGGTCGTTGAATGCCTTGGCAAAATCCATTGCCTTGAGGCCAAGCTTCGAGAACTCCTGTCCTACAGGCGGGCCTGTCGCAGCCTTCCCTGCCTTGATGAAGAAGCGCCAGTTATGCATTACCCGCTTCCCAGGAAAATCCGGCACAGCAAATATATCCTTCCCCTTCGCCAAAACAACGGAATCCGGAAGGCGATTCGAACCAGGCTCAACGCTGACCGTCTTTGGTCGCGCCTTTAAAAACAATCGGACGCATCGGTGAAGCATCTACACTCTATTTCCACCGCCTCCTTGACTCAGCGCTATACCTTCCCCTCCTACCTCTCAACACGCAAACAGGATGCAGAGCACAGTATACAGCACAACACAGCAGGGGGCTGTCATCAGCCACACATACAAACAAACAGAGGTATAAAAAACACACACACAGACAAGCAGAGGTATAGCAAAAACAGAAAAACAAGAAAACAAAGAAATAAAATACCAGACCAACACTTAGAATTTTGGTTTTTTTTTTTATGTTGCAGCCTCACAACACACATGACACCCAGTCTAAATGGTCTTTCCAACCTGCATTATGCACCGCAGCATATCGCACCTCTTCTCGCTCGAGCCACGCCCCACCTCGGATCTCATGCGCCGCAACTCATCCTCCCGCACACGCTGCAGCCGTGTCTCCAGCTCCTCTGGCGCCACTCCAAGAGATGCCGCGTGTCCGTCCACACCAACAGCATCGCCGTGGAAGTTCCTCCGCTGGTGGAGGTGCCGCGCAGCCAAGCAGTCCAGAAGACAGTTTGTCAGACACCCCACGACATCCGCAGCGCCAACAGCACTACCACCAATACGGCCACTGCAGCAGCCACGTAGTGCCGCCCGGAAGGCCTCGCCATACGCATAACGGCCACAGTGGCGGGCAACGCACTCCAGCGCCACTCGCTCGCTTTCCTCATGCTCGTCAACCCCGACCGCAGCCCACCGCCGCAGCGCCAGCGTCGCATTCACCACGTCGTTGTGCACAAGGTATGCCGTCACAAGGACGCGGAGAAGCAACGACGAGGGCCCCAACTCCGCCCCCGACAAACTACACTCGAGAGCCTCCGCCTCGCGCAGCACATCCTCCGTCCTCCGCTCGCGGGCGTGGGCGAGCAACAACTCCTCTGAAGCAAGCATCTAACACAACAAAACGTATCCCCCTAACCTAGCGAAACAAGGAGCAGCCAGCTCCAGAGCACCAATATGCGCAAAGAAGAGGGACACACATCTCATCAAAAAAGAAGACCCAACCAGTCAAACTCCAACTACCAAAAACACCATCAACAACAAGAAAAAAAAAGCAAAAAACTCCATTCGTTAATAAATCACTCAGCTAACATGACAGTCAGCTCCCTTCCTACTCCCTTACCCACAGGGTTTCATGCGATGGCACTACAAACGGCATTCCATCCGGCAGAATATCCTTGGCTTTCGGAGACTTCCCGATGGCATCCCACAGTGCCTCAAACACCAGTTTACCACCAGCCTCGTTAAAATGAAGGCCATCGGAGAAGTAGTCACACCACGGACCCTTCGAGTACGGCATTGTATCCGCACAATTGCCAAGAAACACCGGAAACAAATCAACAACAGTGACATCCCCGTACGTCGCCTCTTCCTCCGACCCCACTTGAATTACAGCATTGCGGTATTGTCGAATAGTTTCAAGGCTGCGATCCGATACAGTAGCCGCAGGTCGATACCCTTGTATCCGCTTGAGTCGCGCCTCCTCGTCAATGGGTGGAGGTGTAAGAAGAAAAATACCACCCACAGGAGCTGCGTGTTCGCGCACCAAGTGGATAATCCTCCTCAGATTCCCCTTAAACTCCTGCAGTGGTACATTATGAGCAGTTTCTGCAGCGTCATTGGACCCCACCATCAGTGTAATAAACAGCGGCCGGCCAATTTGTAACGGCAGCAAATGCTGTCGCCTTGTATCGTCTGCCAGTATGTCCAGTATCCATCGTGAGTTGTATCCACTCAGCCCACGATTCACAACATCTGCACGACGAACATAGCAGTTGCTGAGGCGTGACACCCAGCCAGACAAATATCCCTCTTGTGTCTGTGAGCTGCCCAGGAGAACAATGTGGCGCATCCCCCTGTAGCTCCTTTGTCAGTGCAGGGGACAAGACAAAAATTTATAAAGAAATATATATGTTTATGTATGTATATGCTGAGAGACAGATAAAAAGGGAATATGAAGAAATACAGAGAGAAGCACTGGGAATTATTATTCATAAAATAGATATTCTATGAGTATTATCCATGCAGACATGAGAGTCCACTGCTCTAGAGAAACAGCACCACCACTTTATATTCCTCTTGGGCATTAGTACTGGAAATCGAGAGAAAAGCTTCTTGCAACACTCCCGAAATAATTATAATTATCCTCATCATTATATTTACTTTTGTGGGCAGCGGCAGATATCCCCCACTGCAGTTGTTTTTTTTTTTTTTTCTTCGGAATGCGAGCATATATTGGAGTGCATGGTATCCCTGAGATATGGTATCGTAGGCAAGGCTCCCAGAACACATTTTTGTACTGAAAGCAAGAGTAAAAGCAATATTAGGATACTTAAGGATAATAAAGAAGCAGCAGCTCCACAAATACCAGGATACCGCAACGTTGTTTTTTTTTTTTTTTGTCTGTGGACTGAAGCCAGTACAAAGATTAAAAGGTATATTGTAAATTAATACCAAAAAAAGAGCAAAAAGAAAAAAGTTGTGCATTTTCAAATCATAATTTCGTTCAACCAACAACAAAAAAAAAAAAAAAAATGGTATTTAATTCATAGAATAATTAAGTAAAAAATAATTATTACTTTAACAGTACCTTTTCTTTTTTTTTTTTTGGAGGTGGTGGGGTGGGGTTCTTCTTTTACATTCTTTTTTGCAATTAATTCTTCATTTTTTATTCATTGCTCAAGTGAACTTCCGCTAATGAAGTCAAGTAGCGGTCCATAATATGTTCCCTGAACATGTTTTGAGAGATAAACAGATGGTGCATCACAATATTTCCACGTGGCACCTCTACAATGCGGTTGGTCTCTAATTTCCACGGTGTAGTAAGCATAAAAACACGTCCTGGATGATGCATTTCTTCTGTGATGTCCTCCGCATCACTCGATCGTATGTTATTATTTGTTTTTAGAGTTTTTGACTTCACGTATGCACTCAAATGGTCAAATGAAGAGCTAAGGAATGAGAAGGCAGCATTAGAGGAACGACGACTACTACTATTCTTCTCCTTTTTCTCATCCTTCATAGTTTCTTCAGTAACAATATCACTGGTTGGCGTATCATCATGTGTTATTTGTGCAGCTAGACGGTCAATGGAATTAAGTTGCAGACGGCATACAGCATCGCAGCCACTCACAATAGACCAAATTTGCCCTTCATACGATTCGGTTGCTGGCATAGTAAGAACAGGCATTGGGGCAAATGCAATTACACGTAAACGTCGTGTTCCCTCTTCACCAAAGACCTGTTCTTTTATCGCACGTACACCAAATAGAAGAGCAACACCACCGCCGAGACTATGACCTGTGACGATAAAAGCATACTCTGGATATCTCTGCAACAACTCTAGAGTTACATTAATCCCTCTATCGGCATTAGGATTTTTCTTACTCCTATCAGTATTCTTACTATCATCCTTGTCATTAGTATGACTCACCTCATTTTGGAGGTTACTGTCATTGTTACCGTCACTATTATGATGATCATTCCTCTCGTTATTTGGAGAAAAGACTACATCAGATGTTTCCACAGCACGATTATCAAACATTGCCGACAACATTCGTACAGCTCCCGCATGTGCATAGCAACCACAGAAGGGTACTCCATACGCACATACATCACTAAGTACATCACCATCACTTAATGTTCCTCTAAACGCCCACACAATACGTCGTGTAAGGTGATCAACGAGAATACAATAACTCGGTTCTTCTGCATAATGCGACCATCTTGAGAGTTTGACAGATTCATCCGGTAAATCAAGTGTTGCCGCCACCGCTGCATTATTCGCCTCTTCAGAGGCTGTAAGAAGATCACGGCGTACACCACGTAATAATACACCCCAGAATGCAGAGCTGAGAAATCCTTTTTGGTATGGAAGTCCATACACAGCGGCGGCGAATCGCATGGTATATCGAATAAACTGCATAGTTGGACCATTCACTCCCTCTACTTGTACAAAGTTAGCATCCACAAGGGCATCACAGCAGAGTTTATACAATTCTTCATGACGTTTGTTAATAGAAGCAATATTGTACGGGTTCAGTAAACATCGTCCAATGCTAGGATGACGGTTAGAAAAACGTTGAAGTAAACCCATAAATTCACACAGTATGTTTGCAGCCTTTGGATCTTTAAATACATAAACTGAAAGAAAACGTACCGCTGATGGGAGATCTGACTCTTCAGGAACGGGTTTTTCATTAATAGACTCCTTTTCTTCCGTTGTTGTTGTTATTGTTGTTGTTAAAAGATCATAACTAGTAGGATCCAACGCCTGAAAGCATACTGGGTGGAGTGTGAAATTGCAAGTGACACAGCAGTACCCAGGTGATCCAAATCCCAATAGAGTGTTTGAAGGGATTCCTAATAATTTCGTTTTCTCTCTGTTAGTATTATCCTCCTCGGTATGATCTGTTTCTTTGTTTTCACTATTTCCTGTTTCTTTTACTTTAGATACTGAAAGACATTGACTGCATTTAGTTGGATAATAGAATGTAGTGGACATTATACAATGTCGATGATGCAATCCACTGAATACCGGCGGTGTCGTCTTGGTATCGTTAGTAAGGGAAAATGGAAAGTTCCATTGGGTAAAAGATGGAATTCTATTTTTTTCTTTATTATTATTATTATTGGCATTTGAAGTAGAATGATCAACTGTTAGATTCAGTTGCTGTTGACGAATGAAATCCTTAAATGATCCCCATAGATTAGCTCCCACTTCTGGTAACATCGAATTCACCTCTTTTGACCTTGATCGCGCAGAAGTATCAACATCCATTCTTTTAGTATCATTACTAATAGTAGAATAAGAATTGGGCTCAGCCTCAATACTTCTACTAGAGTTCATCTTCTATTAGTATATATGTACTACGTTCTTGTGTGTACTGCTCTCTAAAGAGATAACTATAGTTGATCGTTGATCCACACTATTATTTACGTATTCACTACCGACAACTAAACTTTTTCTTCAAACTAACACTTTTTCACTTTATCTGAACAGTTATGTTACTTTACACTTCTAATTTTAAAAGAAAAAATTAGAGAATATACATACATAGATATATGGAACGAAGGCCAAAAGAAAAAAAAAAAAATGAGAGCCCACAAGAAGAAGAAGAAGAGAAAAAGAGAGAAAAAAAAAAAGTAGGAACGCAAAAGAATAAGCAAAATCATTAAACAATAAACAAATATAAAAAAAAATTAATAATAGAACAGAGCCCCCAGAGAAGGTTCACATGAGATAGATAAATAGATAGACAAAAAGAGGGAGAAAGAAAGAGAGGAAGAAATAATACCTTATCTTCTCACGTTTCTCCATAAAAAAGTATGTAGTGGGCCACCACTAGTTCTTCCTTTATATTCTCATTCCTTTACGCACTCGCCCCCTGTTGATAAATGATGGTGGGGAGTTTGGTATTCAACCACACTTGAAAACTTCCTTTATTTACAAATAAAAAACAAATGGGGAGATAATTTTTTTTTTTTTTTTTTAAGGGGGGGAAAAAAAAAGGACTAGGAACAAAAAGACAACAAGCATGATAACGAACAAAAAAAAAAAAAGAAAAAAAGAAAAGGATTAGAAAAAAAGAAACAAACAAAAAAAAAAACTCTTCAGAACACCCCCTCCCCACCAATCACCCCAAAAAAATTAACACTATTGTGGTGGCGATATATCGTGCCTCTTTTTCTTTCTTTTCTTTTCTTTTCTTTTTTTTTTTTT
>NW_021639865.1:77375-82047 GCF_002087225.1 Trypanosoma theileri | reverse complement strand
TTTTTTTTTTTTTTTTTTTTTTTTTTTTGATCTCTCACTCTCCCCCCACCCACCCCTCACTTTTTTTCTTTCTCTTTTTTTTCTCTTTTTCTCTTCTATTGCCCAATCAAGAGCCAACTCAATAGTGTTCCACGCTCAAACAATGCACACAGGAACGAGAGGACCAGTAGAACTCCCAGCATAGGGTACGGTATTTTGTAATACAAATACTTATGCCAAAACGAATCCTCCTTATCTTCCTTTCCACTCCCAATTGACATAAACAAATTATTATTATTACTAGCAGTCGTCGTAGTCGTCGTAGTATTAGTATTAGTAATAGTATTATAATTGTTACTCCCACCATCCATGCGTGGCGCAAATGGCGACCCTGCAGTTCTTCCCACTGCAGCGGCTTGAGAATTATTCATTCCCACACTCTTTGATGGCGAGGAGGGTCCCACCGAGCTGGGTGTTTTCTCGCGATTGGAGAGAGACGCTGAGGGGGAGGACCGCGGCGGGGCGGATGGTGCCGTTCGTCTGTGTAGATCCATGTGATTGGTGTGTGGACGTGTGCGGGGAACTGTGGGTGGAAGTAGGAGAGAGTCAATATTGACGTTGTTGTGATTGTTGTGATTGTTGCTGCTCCTCCGCGGTGTGTTGATAACGGGGGTCTCTTCTGAACTTACCAACTTCTCTGTGCTAAACCGCATTACGAGGGAATCCGGCACATTCTTCTCTCCATATACACAACGTAGTTTTCGGCGAGTGGCTTGGATATCATCTGCACGGACTTGTCCACGTTCCTTCCAGAAGGTGGCGGCCTCCTCCACACACACTGGTGTATTGTTGCTGTTCATGTAACTATGGCTGTTGTTGCTGTTGCTGACATTATTGTTATTACTGTTATTATTATTATTATTATTCGCCTTATTATTACTTTCCTTTGTGTTTCCCTTTGAATTATTATTATTATTATTCTGTTGGCGCTGGAGGTACATAATGGCCTGATCTCTTGGCACCACCACGAGGTCCACCACAATATCATCGTGTGTATTTACATCAGGTAAGGCATTCGCCGCACTGCCATCTTTGTTATTCGCGGCATTCCGTCGAAGTTGTTGGGCATCCAAGAGAAATTTAATATTGACACTTTCGCCTGGGAGAATAAATCCAGTAGATGGACGTACACTATATCGATTGCGTACACTGCAGAGTACTTTAAACGCAATGACATTCTCTCCATTATTCCCTGTACGTGGGAGTAAACTCCGCAGCTGGACAATATTCTCAATCGTCACATCCGTGAGGGGAAGAGGGAAGTAGAGAAAATCCTGCGAGAAGTGCACTAATTCCTTACTGACTCCTGTGGATGGCATCTTTTGAGGCTAATCCAATATTTCCCAGCAATAATAATAGTAATAATAATAACAATAACAATGAATAATAATAATAATAATAATAATAATAATACAATGGCTACGGCAATATGACTATGGTTAGGTTCGTACCAATACTATGAGTCGTATGATTGTTAGTAGCGGTAACTCAACGAAGAGGGAAGCAAAAAAAGATAGAAAAAAAATGAAAACGAAACACAAATACGAATGAAACGAAATATATATATATATATATGTGCGACCAATGTGCTGCCGCTAATATGCTGCCTCTTCACTATCTAATTAGAAAACAAAAAAAGAAGAAAAAGAGAAGAAAGAAAAAGAAGGTAAATATATCATGATGAACCACAACAACAAGAAAAACAGAGAAATATATATATATATATATATATATATATAGAGAGAGAGAGAGAGAGAGAAATTCTTATTTTTTTTTTTTGCAGAATCAACCAATAAAGTGTTTTAACGCCCTTATCTCCTTTTCCCCCAGAGTTTCCCACGTGTGTGTGTGTGAGAGAGAGATAGAGAGAGCTTGAATGTGCGTGTACACATAGGAATAAGAAACAGTAATAACAAACGGGAAAGAAAAAAGAAGAAATAACACTCCTGACACGAAAAATATAAAAAAAAAAGAAAAGGAATAAAAACAAAGAGGGGGAAAAAAACCAGTAATGATAATAAAAAGTAAAGAGAAAGATATCAACAGAGAAAGAGAGTGCCAGTAGAAAAACAAAAAAAAAAAAAAGAAAAAAAAAAGCACAAATTCTCTTGTTTGCCCTTGTACAGATTTACCCCCCATCCACCCAGTGTGTGTCTGCCCTTCACAACTGGGGCACATTGGCAAATTAAGAAGAAATGAAAAAAATCAAATAACACTCTAGGAAAGGAAAAGAAAACATGAAAAGAATATAAATATAAACCAACGCAGGAAAATATATAGAAAAACAAAAAAGAAAATTTTATCTCTAAACTCTTCTTTCTCCTCCTCTTTCTCTTTCTTCTTAACGATTGCGTACGCGCTTGACCACCACTCTTCCCTACCCCGTCCGTTAAGAGATGTAGAAATAGATAGATAGATAGATACAGTAATAAATATAGATAAATAGACAAATAAACTACGGAGCAACATAATCAAACAGGAATAAATAATTTGTGCATTCTTTTTTCTTTTTTCCTCTCGTTTCTTTTCAGGAAACAAAAAAGAAAACCGATCACTCGCTCGCTTCTCTCCTCTTTTCTTTCTCCCCCATCTCATTCTCTTTTGATCCTTGTATATATATATATATATGTATGTATGTGTACTTGTATGTGTACAAGTGAACGGAAAACTGAGATGAGTCCCTCTAGTCTCAATCTCACACATCAATTACACTTCTACACACATTCATGTACATACATGCATAGATAGAGAGAGAGAGAGATAAATAGATAGATAGATATATATATATATAGAGAGAGAGAGAGATGTTTACATAAAAATACATATAGATAGATAAATAGATAGAAAAAGGGGTAATCAAAAGGGATGATAATAATGTAATTCACATGGAAATAAAAAGAAAAACAATGATGACAAGAGTCAACACACAAGGTGTACGCGGGTCAAAATAAAAATAAAACCAATAGTTTTTTTTTTTTTATTTATTTCTCCCCTTTTCTTTTTTCTTTTTTTTTTTTCACAATAGAAGCAATGCAAAAAAAAAAAAGTCAACACCAAAATGAAGAAGCGAAAAAAAAAAAGGCTAGTAGATACATAACTCTACTCTTATATAGTGTGCAAGGCAGAAATGATAATAATAATAATAAAAATAATAAAAATAATGATAATGATAATAGGAATAATAAAAAGAAGAAAAAAAAAAAGAACAGTTGGGAATAGGAATAAGTAAAGAAAAAAGAAAAAAAGAAAAAAAAACAGACAGTAGATCTCTCTACTTATTTTATTAGTCTAACGTCCGACCCCCGCACACACTTTACGGACACCCATAAAAAAGAAAAGACATGCCGCCGTAAATACCTCACGAGGGTTAGAAAAGAAAAGAGAAAAGAAAAGAAAAGAAAAGAAAAATAAAATAAAAAGAACGAACGAATTTTAATGGGCGGATTAACGAATTAACGAACGAAAAGAAAATTAATAAATAAATAAATAAAAGAAAAGAAAGAGAAAGAGAGAGAAAGAGATTTATATACATTCATTTAGTTCATCTATTTTTTTTTTTTTCATTTTTTACCCGCACACCGTATTTCCTTTCCCCAATTCCTTACCTCAACTGTAATGAATAAACTCTCTCTTTTTCTCTCTATTTCTTTCTCTTTATTTCTTTCTTTTGATATCATCTTATGATAATAATTTCGTTTATTTTATACTCTTTCCGTCTATATCTCTTGCGATCTAATCATTCCCATACATATTCTCCTATTTCTCTCAATTGTCTTTTATTTATTTATTTATTTATTTTTTTCTTCTTTCTTCTTCATTATTTTCTTCTTTGTCCATTTGTACCGATCGCTCACACACACACAGAGAGACAGACACTTGTGGATTTCCCCGCTTTCTCTTCAACACCGACTCTCTCTTTCTCTTTCTCTGTGCGTGTATTCTTTTTTTTTTTTTTTACATATTAATATATATATATATATATATATATATATATTCTTTTTCCCTTTTTTTTTTTATTTAAGTCCTTTAATGTTGACGTTTAGCTTCTCTTTATTCTTTTCCTTTTTTCTTTTCTTTATTGTGTGTTCTTTCCTGTTGTGCTGCTGTTGTGAGCAGTAGCGAAGTAACGGCTGAATGAGCCATCGACTGCGATGATGTGCCCACACACACCCGGCTATTATTATTATTATCATCACAACAATAAAGAATAGAGAACCATTCATTTATTTAATTAATCATTTACTTATTTGGAAGTCACAATAAAAATGAAAAAAAAAAAAAAAACGATGTGGATAAGTTTCTCAAAGGGAACAGTTAATAAGACGCTAACGAATATTTATTATTATTTCCCTCCTCTTTTTCCTTCTTTTTTCTTTTTATTTTGGAAGTGGCTGCGAAACCAAAAAAAAAAAACAATGGAACACACACGTTCCATATTAAAGCAGACAAGCCACTTTCACTTATATTTTTTTCTTTCTATCTCTCTATCTATCTATCTCTTTCTTATTCTTCTTCTTTTGCAATGTATGTATTTATGTATTTCTGTATGTATATGTACGTATGTATGTGTTCTGTGTGTACATTTCGTGAATGGCAGGATTCTCTAATAATGATCCGGGATGGAAATATACAC
>NW_021639865.1:73024-77110 GCF_002087225.1 Trypanosoma theileri | reverse complement strand
TTTTTTTTTTTTTTTTTTTTTTTTTCTTACCGTTTTAATCATTGTAGGTGTATTCACCTTTCTTCCGTTTTTTTGTTTTGTTTTTGTTTTTTGTTTTTTTTTATATTTATTTATCCTTCTTCCCACTCCCTCACGCTTCACTTGTGCAGACCCGCATCTCTGCAGAGCGAAACCCAACCTTGGCGGTATCCTTGCATTCCTTTCCCCTTCTCTTTTCCACTTCTATCGCTTCCTCCACATTTAATCTCTTCTCATTCTTATCATTCTTCTTATTACTGTTCTTCTTATTACTGTTCTTCTTTGTATTTCTCCTTCTCTGTGGAGATGTGGGCTCCAGCGATATGCGGGAAATGATGCCGGCGCTCTTCTCCCACGTCATGCCGTGCAGCCACGGGTGCTGCAATAGTGCCGTTGCCGTCAACTCCACAGATGCCTGTGCAGATGAGGCGGAGGATGTTGACAACGTCAATCGTGGCACCTCTTCATCATCTTCACTCTCTTCTTCTTCTTCTTCTTGTAATTGTAATTGTAATTGTTGTTGAGGGGGAGTGACGGCGTGGAGAAAGTCTTGTTGGGCAGTTGGAGAGGAGGAACAGAGAGTATCCATAGTGGGGAAACTCACCGTTGAGGGGATAGTGGAATGGTGTTTAAAAGGTACCGCTGTATTCTTATCACCATTAATCTTATGATGAGGATTGGTATTTGAATTGGTATTGGCATTAGCAGCATTACCACTATAGTTACTAGTAATACTGGTAATGGTACTGTCATGATTACTACTGTCACTATTATTATTATTATTATTATTATTATTATTATTATTATTATTATTATTATTATTATTAGTATTATTATTAGTATTATTATCGCTATCATTATTATCATTATTATTATTATTATTAGTAGTAGTACTAGTCCTATTAGGATTATGATTAAAAGCCGTAACGTCAGTAGTAACAGTGTAAAAAGGACATCCATGGTCATTCTCATCATCTCTCTCTTTTTCATTCTCATTACAGCCAATGTGTGAAGATACTCCATTGGGCTGCTGTGAAAATGTCTGTGCACACGATCGCACAGAGTCCGCATACTCCGATAACGAGATGGGAGTAAGTCGTTCTCTTCCTTTATGTACAGCAGGCATTAGAACCGCCACAAAGTCCTGAAATGCAGTGGAAAACATTCCTGTATTGGAGGAGGCATCATCACTACACTTACTCTTCTCATCTGCACTGTTATCATCACTCTCATCATCATGTAAAGGATGTCTATCATTACGGTCCTCATCGCTATCATCGTTTTCATTTTCATCATCTTCTTCACTATCATTTTCCTCATCATTTTCTTCATCTTCTTCTTCTTCATCATCATCACCGCTTTCATACTGTGGTATTCCAGGAGGGAGTCGCGGTGGTTGTGTGCGAAATCCAGCAATTGTAAAAATATTCGGTGTGAATGGTAATTTCCCCAATGCCAATTGCAGTAGTGAGATGCCAAGACTCCAAAAGTCACTTTCGCGTCCATACACAGAGTCTGCATCTACACGAGCAGGAGACATATACGCTAATGTACCCACAAAAGTCCCACACTGATCAAATCCCATACTTTGTAATTGATTAGATGAGAGACCAAAGTCTGTTAATTTCACGGCACCTGTACTGCGGTTAAGAAGAATATTATGTGGCTTGAGATCACGGTGTAATTGGCGAATGGTATCATGTAAATAGCGTAAACCGTGTAATACCTGAAATGTAATCGCACAGCACTCTGTCTCATTAAATCCACAACCACGACGTGCATTCAATGCATCTATAATACTTCCACTGTCCATAAGTTCCATTACAATAAATGCACATCCTCCTTCAATAAACATATCATAACAACGCACAACCGCACGTGCATCTTCACAATCACTATCATCTGTCATTTCATCTTGATAACGTTCCGTCTCTTCCTCCATATCTGTATGTTCATCATTGGCAATAAGACGTCTACAAGGACAAGGAGTGATATTCCTTCCTATATTGGGACCACATCTTCTGTTAGTGATACTGTTCGTATTACTGGTAGTGTTACTCATGATATTACTGTTACTGTTGCTATTACTGTTGTTGAATAATATATTACGTCGAAGTACGGAAAGTTCATTTTCCACATGTTGTCTGGAATGCTCTGTAATGTAGATACGTTTAACGGCTACTAATTCTCCTGTATCAAGTCTCGGCATGGCGAATAATTCCCCACTTGATCCACGACCAATTCGTGTCATATTATCTATTGTTTCCACAGCAATAATTCGTGATTGTGAACTACTCAAATGTTGAATATTGGGAGTACTGGCACTGGCCTCTGCTGAGAAAACAAGAGGTGAAAAGAGAACATTAGTTGAACTATCACGTAAACTCATACAAGCGGTATTCATTTGCGAATGTTCAAGTTCAAACCGTATCATTCGTTTATACACATCATCTGCTGATGGCATTCCTGTTCGCATGCGACTGTGTAAATAAAGACAAAGTAAACTTGGAAACCATCGCCTTCTTTCACGTGAAGGGTTTTCAAAAACATCATTATTTTCATTCCCTGGTTTAACAGTATAGACGTTATCACATAAAGGGAAATCAGAAGATGTAACAGATGACTGGTTTAATGAAAATGAAGTTATAGATGCACCTTCTGTGGATTGTTCACGTATAGTTGCACAAGCCGTAGAGATATTTTCACCAAGTAAAGCTGCCAATGTTCGCCATGAGATAGTCGACTGTTGCACATTCCTTAATAAATCCATAAGAAGCATTCGATCAGAAGAAGAACGCATTACCTCATCATTCTTGTAATCACATATACCACCTTCAAAACTGATAATGTGTGAAATTCCATGCGTTTGTGGTCCTTGTTCACATATCGATCCATTACCGTCTTTTTCATTCACCATCGTTGTTGTAGACATTGTTGCTGACATCATATCATTTCCAAACGATGTGGATAGTGGTATTACGTATGGATGGGCGACATGTTGTCGAAGGAGGGCGGCGGCTACGGCGAAGACTTGATCATCTTCCGTGGGATGTTCCGTAAAGAAGGAACGCAGTGCACTGGATGTATGTTCACGATTGGCATTTGTCAGTGATGCTGGTTCTGTAAAGCCAACGCCGCTATCATTAAATATTTTCCCTTCATAGTGAGAACGTAAACGACTGGTTCGACTTGCATTTCCACTTCCACTTCCACCTGCATTTGTATTTGTATGGGCATTCCAATCCACGGAGGAATCTCCATTAGTGGATTGATATCGACCCGGATGTCGTGCGTGGAATTGACGGAGTACATGCCGTACAAGTTGCTCCAACACGGTATCTTCCGATTCACATTCCATTGTACTTCCCATTTGACTTGTTTGCCGCATAATGGCACTTTGAGAGATGGTGGAGTGTTCCGTCTCGGTATCATCAAGGGGAATGCCTTCTGTTAAGACTCCACATCCTTCTGTGATGCCCATCTCATCTAATAAGGCCCGTACGAGGGATTTACTTGTAACGGAGTGGGCGGTGCGGGGAAAGGCTGTATTGAAGGCGGGAATAATATCCGGGGCGCGTTTTTTATAAGCGCGGAAGACAAATTGTCGGAGAAGTGCATTGGCGAGTTCCATTTCTTGTTGATGAGGTTGGAGTAGGAAGAAGTCCATGACTTTGGTGCGTCTATCCGACTTATCCCCCAGTTGGACACTTGCAAACCGGTTGGTTTGGGGCAATACGATGTGATCCAACTCTACACTGCCGTTGTTATTATTATTATTATTATTATTATTATTATTACCGCAGCGAATACTTCCCTCTAGAGGAGAGGGGACATGACGGGTTTCATCAAAAAGGGACTCTTCTAGAAATAATTGGACAGCTCTGGATTTCATTAACTTCACGTGTGTACTTTTGTTTGTTTTTTTCTGTTTCTGTTTCTTTCTTTTGCTACTGCTCTTCTTCTTGCTGTTATTATTTTTATGACTGGTGTGATTGTTGCTATTTGGGTGTTTCTTCTTCTCTTTCTTTCACACACACACACAGATATATATATATATATATATATATA
>NW_021639865.1:65436-72869 GCF_002087225.1 Trypanosoma theileri | reverse complement strand
AAAAAAAAAAAAGAAGCTATCAAAGCTAAAAAACAAAAAAAAAAAAAAAACAAGATACTTGGAGTGACTAGTTAGCTGCTGTATTTATCCTTTCTCTTCCCCTACCTGTTTGTGTTTATCCTTTTATTCAGTCTAACTTTGCCTTTTTCTCCGAAACCACTTGTTTACCCTTTCTCAAATGGTCCTTAATACTTGTAAGAGATCAAGCAAAGAATAATAATAATAATGTGTAAAAGAAAAAGATAGAAAAAGACAAGAACCAATTTTATAAAAAAAAATTAAATCCGCAACGAAAGCAGAAAACAGAGAGTAAAAAAAAAAGAAGAAATAATAATAATAATCAGTACGATTCCTTTTTTTTTCTTTTTTAAAAGAAACAAAAGTAAAGTAGAAGCAAAAATAATAGCAAATAAGAAAGTTAGTGTAAAGTACAGATGAATATATATATATATATATATATATATATATATATCACAATGTTTGATATTATATCCGTTTCTTTTTTTCTCCTTAAATCGTCCAATCATCTCTTATCATTGCTGAAAAGAAAAATGGTAAAGAGACGAACAAAAAGAAGAAAAAAAAAAAGAAAAGAAAAAAAAAAGATGGTCTGATCATAAGAAACCATGAGACGCAGGACTCGAAAAAGAAAAAGAAAGAGAAACCACAAATGCATGTACACATAAATAGAAGCAAAAAACTGTTTTTTTTTTTTTTTTTAAAAGAAAAACCCCTCCTCATAATACACACATAAAAACAAAATAAAAAAGAAAAATTGAAGAAAATAAGTCCACTCTTCAATATTGTCATTAAACTTCAGTGGGTTTTCTCTTTCTCTTTTCATCTTTTCCCTATCTCTCTTTCCTCTCTGTGAGACTGTGTGTATATACGTATAGATGTCTCTCTGTGCTTATTTTTGCCTTTTTTTTTTTTTTCTCTTTCTCTCCCTCTCTCACTATCTTTTCAACACTGACAGATACTCTTGCGTGGTTCATCCTTCTTCGCGGAGGCGGCGGCCGCAGCGGCGGGTAACGTGGCGGTTTGCAGCTGCACCCCACTATCCGGATCTGCTGGATTTAATATCCCGCACATCACCGCCTCATGTATTTTGTGTGCTGTATTCAGAAATGCCTGCTGCACATTCTCCCCACTCAACGCACTGCACTCGACAAACAACATATTCTCCTCCGCTGCGAGTTTCGCTGCCTCCTCGTATGACACCTCGCGCTCGTTCTCGAGGTCGGATTTATTCCCGACGAGGACCATCACGGTGTGCGGGTTGGTGCTGCTGCGGGCATCCTGCAGCCACGCGGCGATGTGCGTGAAACTCGCGCGCCTCGCGACGTCGTAGACGAGAAGGGCCCCGGCGGCGCCGCGGTAATATCCCCGCGTGACGGCGCGGAACCGCTCCTGCCCGGCGGTGTCCCAAATCTGCAGCTTGGCGGCCTCGCCGTTGAGGTCGACGGTGGCGGTGCCGAACTCGACGCCGATGGTGTGCGGGAGATCCCGGCGGAAGCGCTGCTCGGTGAAGCGCTGCATGAGCGAACTCTTGCCAACACCCATATCGCCAATAATAATGTATTTGAAGATGTACTTGTGGCTCATCCTATACTAAATAATAATAATAATAATAATAATAATAATAATAATAATAATAATAATAATAATAATAATAAGAAAATGTCGAGAAGGAAGTGGTGGGAGGAGGAGAAGGAGAAGGGGAGGGAGGAAAAAATGTACCAACCTCAGTAAACCCTTTTCTCCCTACCTTTTTTTTTGTTTGTTTGTTTGTTCTTTCTTTTCTTTTCTTTTCTTTTCTTTCTATTCGTTAACTTGATATTCTTCCTTTTGGTTTTTCTCTACTGTTGTTTCTACTCCGTATCTCTATCCTCTCTCACGTGGTCTATGTGCCGCGGAAGAGAGAAGGAGAGAGGAGAGAAGGAGAAAGATATGTGGAAACACAAAGAGACTAAAAAGAAAAAAAAGGAAAAAAAGAAAAGAGACAAGAATATTGAATCAACTAAAGTGTTATTAAGGATCAAACAGGGAAAGCGATGGAAATAGTACAAGGCTTCCCATCTCTCTTCTCCTTTTTTTTTTTTTTTTTTTGCTGATTCCTTTCACTTGCGCTATATACACACAAACACACATACTCACGAAAAAAAAGAAAATAATAATTTAAAAAAGAAAGAAAGAGAAGAAATAGGGTGGAAACAGAAATAGAAACAGCGAAACAGAAGAAGTAGAAGAAGCAAAGAAGAAGTAATAGTGCATCCCATACTACTCCTCTTTCCCTATTCTTTTTTTTTATTTTCTTCTGTTTTCTTTTTCCTCCCTTTACCCACCACTCATTCCATCACGAATTTCCTTCTTTTTCTCTTCTTTTGTTTCCTTCCAGTCCGTTGTGTATGATAGTTCAAAAATGTTAAAGAAAAAGTCTGAAACATGTCAAATAATGATGGTACATATATCAAAAAAGAAAAACAAAAGAAACATATAGATATATATATATATGTGTATATAAATATATAAATATATATATATATATATATATATATATATATATATATATATATATATAAGAAAAAGAGAAATAACAACACGGAATGCCCTCAAATAGAAAACAGTACAGAGTCTAATATCAATATCCGGGCCGCACCTCCCATTGAACCGCCTCCTGTTCATTCACCAACAACAACGCACTACCGGTGAAACCCCGCGGCACCCGCACATCCCCTTCATACAATGTACATACACTATTCACAGGCCGCAGTGATGTGCACTCTGCAGCCATACACGACTCGGCACCGGAGGCGATGAGTCGAACTTCTACGCGAAGTGGTTTGGTGCGGTCTGCGCGATCGCAGAGTCGTTTATACTCCTGCTCCAAGTTATCCCGTCGCTTTGCATGAAGTGTGTACTCACGACACAACATCACCAAATCTCTTTGTGCATCCGTGAGAACCTGTCGTAATTCCTCTACATCATCTTCCATCCTTTTAAGTCGTTTACGTAATTCATCCTCTTGTTTCTTGAGTCTTATCATCTCTTTATTACGTTTTCGTGTCATATTCTTTTGAAGTTGTGCGAGTTCCTGTTGAATGGGACCTGAATTTGCATTAAGTGTCTCTTCTGCCGTCTTTAACTCCTCCGTGGTGGATTCAATCATCTTCTTAATGTGATGTTCACTTCCACAGCGTTCTTCCCATGTTGCATATCTATCTTCCTTCTCCAGAAGAAAACGAACATTGTCAATAGTGGTTTTTAGATATTCATAGTTTGGAATCTGTATTACAATGTGTTGTAAATTACCAATCGCAATCCACGTCCCAGCTAGTGGTTCAATAATAGTTGCACAACGTTCTTGAAAATCAGAAGTTACAAGTGGCCAACCGTATATTTCTTCTTTTACATCAATTGGAGGAATACAACTCTGAGGTGACAACTGTGCAGATGTGCGAATAACTGAAGTATCAGCCAGACGTTGTTGTTGTTGTTGTTGTTGTTGTTTTTGTTTTTGTGAACTGGATGAAATATGATTCATAGTAGAGGCACCTCCTCCTCCTCCTCCTCCTCCAAGCTGCGGTGTGGGCGTTACTCGAATAAATCCAATGTTTGTGAAGGATCCCAATCCACCCGCACTTTTATCTCTTTCAAAGAGATGGACGAATAAAGGCTGACCTGACCAACGTCGCCATGCTGCACGTATATCAAGAAGAATCTCAACTTCCTCCAAATCATCCTGTCTTCGCTGTACAAGCAATAACTCACGATCAAGCATTGGTACAGATGGAACTGGTTCGGCTGCAGCACTTACAGTAGCAGTAATTTCAACTATATTTGAATCTGCTTTAACAATTAAGCGTGCCATTTTTTGCTGTCTATCCACAAAAATAGGATGTGAAACTGGTTCCATTACCTGTACATCTAGTTTGGAGTGCACATGTACAACAGCTGAGCTGGTTAGTCCCTTCCTGAGAAGCACATTATGGCTATTAAGAATACGATGAATCTGTGGAAGAGAAAAATCACGTCGTTCGTGAATAAGACTCAATTCTTCAAAGTTAGTAGCAATCAACACCGTTACACTTACCACGCCGTCTGGTGATCGTACCCATCCACACCCCAAGAGACGACCTGCATCCCACAAAAGAGGACTATCCAATTGGTTGGTTGCATTAGAATGAGAGTGAAGGAATTTACATACATCCGGTACTGAATTTGGTGCAACCAGTACAAACTGTGGTACTTGTAAACCAAGAAGCATTTGAACTAACGTCTTACGTGGATTAAAGGCACCACAAAATTGTAAACCACGCAATGCCCCTGAAAAATATCCGTAACGACTACATACTTTCATAGTTGTCTTTTTAAGAAGGGTTTCCTCTTTTTTAAACTCATTCACAGTAGTTGTATAGTTCCCCATACCTGGTGTAGATTCATCAAATACATCAATAAGTGGCGGAGATGAAGAAGTATCCGCATTTTTCGCTGATACATTGAGAACAGTTAAATTCCCAATCATGTCGTTATTATTGCTGTTATTCTCACTTTTGCTGATACTATTTGTTTTTCGGCTTTCATTCCTCATGAAATTACTACCCCTATCCTCCTCAGGAGGTAAAGAACAAGCAGGTGTCGAAAGAACTTGTGATAACACCTGTCGGGATATACAGCCATCACTATCAGACCTATTAGCAGCTGATCGGTCTGTAAGCAGTACCTCTTCACCCTCACCACTTGTACGATTTCCTTGCAAGGCAGGCAATGATGAGGGAAGCTTTTCTTGCTGTTTCTCTTGTTCTTTTTCTCCTTCTCCTCTTCCTCCTCCTTGTTCTTGTCCTTGCTGTTGTTGTTGTTTTGTTGACATTGCCGTGGAGAAGGGTGGTGTTGTTCCTGTTTCTGCTGGTGTTACGGCTATAGCTTCCTCTGGTGTGGATGGTGTTGTTGTTTCTGTTTCGCTGTGTACATGACGAGATGCATTCCCCACATCACGAGCCGCAAGAGTGAGACTTCTACTATACTCCAGCGGAGGAACAGCATCCGCTTTCCGCAGTTTTTTAACGCAATTGATAATAAGATTCGCCCCCTCAATAGCCCACTTACACGCCCGTTCCAACTGTACCCCTTTACTCTCCAACTCCCGCAGTTTCTGTGTGTACTGTGCTTGCAACTCCTGCGCCTCCCGTTCCCGTTCCCGCATGAAATCCTCCTCTTTCGCCGCCGCCGCTGATGATGTTCCTCCTCCACCGGTCGGGGAGGTGTGTGCGATGGAGATGGAGGAGGTGCTCGACACATTTGCGGTTGTGGAGTTCGCCGTGGCTCCCCCGCGTGGGCGCCGCACACTCCCCCGCTTCACCCGCCGCGCCCGCTCCGTGTCCTCGTGCGCCCACCGCAGTTGTTGGGCCGCGACGGCCTCCTCCCACTCGTGCCGCACCCGCGCGGCCGCCGTCGCCACCGTCTCGCGCTCGCGCCGGAAGTCCGCAATGTACACGCGGAGCTGCGGGAGTGTCATGGCGCTGCAGCGGGCCGGCGTGGGGTCGTCCCGCACGAACGGATACGCGACGGTGGCGGCGGTGGCGACCACATCGGCGTAGGCGGCGGGATTGCACCGCAGCGCATTCACTTCGTCGAGGAGTTGACGCTCGTAGCGGGTGTAGGCGTCGGCGGGGGACATCACCGCCTGCCGCAGGGTCGCCGTGTCGGTGAAGACCCGCTGCGAGCCATGGGGATAAGAGGCAATATCCACAGACATATATATATATATATATATATATATATATATATATATCAATAGAGAGAAGGGGGTATACGTGTGTATGTGTGAGAGAGATAAAGATGGAGAGATAACAAGTGTGTCTCTGGGTCTCCTGTTTCTTCTTCTCTCCTCTTTTTCTTCTTCTTGTTGTTGCTGTTTTTCTCTATTTTGTTGTGATTGTTATTCTTTCTTTTTTATATTTCTTGTTGGTGCGACTATGGTGTTTCTACCTTTCGCTTGCACCTACCACACAAAGAACTCTCTCTCTCTCTTTTTTTTTTGTTTTATTTGTTGGTTTTAAGAGCAATAAGAAAGGGAAGAAATAATAGAAGAAGAGAACATAAAACAAGACTCAGACAAATATATATATATGTAAACATGCATGTAGACACTAGGGAGGGGGGATGGGGATTATTAGAGAAATACGAGAGTAATTCTATGTACGAACGTATGTTAGTCCAGACATCTGCCTTTTTTTTTTTTTTGCAATGTATATCTCCCTTCTTCACTTTTTCGCATCTACCACAGATTATATATACATATATATAAACTAGTATGATATGCGTAGTTGTAAGATACGGAGGTGTATATAAAGAAAGAAACAAACACTCACACTCAGAGAGAGACAGAGAGAATAATATAAAGATATAGAGATAGAAGACCAATGGCTTCTCATTCAACTCTGTACAGTCATCATTCATAAAGAAAAAAAAAAAAAACGTCTCACGCAAGAGAGTTCAATTTTTAAAAATAAAAAAAGAAAGATATAAACAATGGAGAGAAGGACAAAAGAAGAAAAAAAAATGGGAAAAAAAAGAAAAGAAAAAAAAAAACAGAGTCTTTACAAATACAGTATGCATTTTTTTTTTCTCTCTGTGTTTGCTTCTTTTCTTCCCCAAGACTCTCTTATTTCAACAGCAAGAAAGAAACAAAAAAAAAGGAGGAAATGCACACGTTCTTCTACGCTTTAATGCTTAGATAAATGTTCATATAAATAGATAAGGTATCTCTGTGGAATGTGTACAGTAGTGAAGGTAATACACAGCACCCCAAGAGAAGAAAAAAAAAGAAGAAGAAACCGTGCGCATCTCAACATCGAGATAAAAAAAAAAAAAGAGCAAAAGAAAAAAGAAAAAAAGAAAACTGACGTGTTTACACTGTCGCACCTTCACGTACGAATTAGAAGTACTGACAACAATAACAAAAAGAAGAAGAAAAAGAAGAATCACATGAGGCAACTTTATTCCAATAAAAAAAGAAAAACAATAAAAAAAAACATGCTGCTTCTGTTCAGTTCTGTTCTTCTTCTTTTCTTGTCGTTGTTGTTGTTGTTGTTGTTCTCATTGCAGGCCATGCGTTTAAATGCAATACAGTGTAGAGAAGGAAAGAAAACACTAAAACAGAAAAAAAAAAGAAAAAAACACAAGAAAAAAACAAAAGTAAATCACAATAGCAATGATAACAACACTGACACTTGTGAGTAATGGAAATAAATAAATAAACAAATCAAAAAAAAAGGACCCGCAGGCGAGAAATCGTATAAAGAGAAAAGGGAGAAAAAAAAAGACTATAGTACGTAAATACAGGAAAAAAAAACTCTTTTTACCCCACTTCTCTAATTCAAAGACAAAAAGAAAAAAAACAAGCAAAACAAAGATAAAAAAAAAAAAAAAAA
>NW_021639865.1:45027-65072 GCF_002087225.1 Trypanosoma theileri | reverse complement strand
TTTTTTTTTTTTTTTTTTTCATTCTTTTCGCAGGAGAAGAACATAAAGAAGAAATGAGGAACAAAAAAAAAAACACATTTCATCTCTTTTCTTTCTATTATTTTTCTTCGTGACACTACTGTTTCTCCTTACCTTCTCGTTTTCTGTGTTCGTTTTGTTTTACTTTTCCTTCACTCACTTAACTTCCTCTTTTCCCCTATTTCCCCTTCTCTCTCTCTCTCTCTCCTTCACTCACTTCAAAAACATTGTCTACAATATCGTTATTGTTGTTGTTGTTGTTTTTTTTTCCCCATTGTTCTCACAATGTGAACTTTCGTTTTCCACTGGTTGCTTTCCAAACCTCACTCTGAGACGTTCTTTTTTTCCCCTTTTTTTTTTCTTTCTTCTCTTTCTCATCATACCACAGTTCCATTAGTATGACTGCCCATTCTTCAATAACTACCATTATTATTATTCTTGTTGTTGTTCTTGTTGAAGTCTCTCCGTGAGCAATCGCTCAAATGTAGGGAAGTGTACCCGCCACGTCTCATCATCGCGGGCGTATTCCATCAACTCCTCCAACACCGATGGCGCCGTGAATGTCCGCCGTCGACACAACTGCCCAATACTGTGTGCGGTCAAACCGAACTGCAGGGCGGCGATCTGCAGTAATCGTGTTGAGCAGTGTACCACTTCCGCCGCAGCCTCCGCCGAGGTGTTGTTGATATTATTATTATTATTATTATTATTATTATTATTATTATTATTATTATTATTATTATTATTATTATTATTCGTGTTTGTTGTTGTTGTTGTTGTTGTTGTTGTTGTTATTGTTGGATCTGCAGATAAGACGTGATAGACAAGTGCGGCATCCCGCTCAGCGTCCAGCCGGGCAATATACGCCCGTGAAGCTGCGGAAAAAGAGACTTTTGTCTGCGGCCAACACATCCACTCAAAGTCGGGATCTGCAAAGCCGGAAGGACAAATATAACTGTGATCAATTGGAATAAGATGCGGTGTGTTGTTGAGGTGAGTGGAACTCACTAGTATATTACCGCCATGGCGATCACTGTTTAGTGTGCGAATATCGAAAATGGCAATGCGGTGAACTTCCTCCACGGGAAAACCACCCGGAAGGACATCCGCCGCATCTAAGCAATCCGGCATGAAGTACTGAAGACTTCCAATAGGGGTATCATCACTCTCACAATCATCCTCATCATCATCATCATCATCATTATCAGTATTATCAGTATTATCATCATCACTATTATGATGATGATAAGTATTATATTTCTTTTCCATACTCTTCTCATGATTTCCCTCTTTCATACAGACAGCAAGATAATGGTCTATGCTTCTACTTGTATGATTACCAGAGGAACTGTTATTGTTATTATTATTATTGGAGGAGGACGAAGAGGAAGAAGAGAGACGGTGATGTGTACTAGATCGCACGGCACGTACTTCCAGTGTAGGCAACACCCCTGCACTTCCCTCATGGTCCAGTAAATATGCAAGCACCTCATGTACACTGCCTGTACCAGGTGTAAACTCGCCTATACGTTCACTTGTATAATTACCATGTGGATTACGAGCTTGTCCAATCTCCTCACAACGGGGTTTAAATACAGCACTAATCCTTCTCCCAGTATTAGTATTAGTAGTAGTAGTAGTTTTTGTTGTTGTTGTTGTTATTATTCCTCCTTCTACTCCTCCTGATAATGGTGATAATGATGATGATGAGGTGTTCTTGGCAGGGGAAACCATGTATGTTCCACCAGCACTGTGTGCATGGAGATGAAGAAACGCCGGTTTATTTAAAATTTCAGATAAAGACTTCACAGGAGAAGTCGAACGAGAAGAAAGTTTGCTGTTGTGGGTATTATCAACGCTATTTTCATTCTTCTTACTGTTAATATCTGTATCATCATTCTTATTCTTCTCTTCATTTAAATCAAACGCATGTCGACGCCATGCAGTATTCTCTTCAGACGCAAATAGCCACTTATTTACACCACGCCGCAATGGTTTCAGAATAACACACGGTACAGTTTCACTATTTCTTCTTCTTGTTGTTGTTGTTGTTGTTGTTGGCTGATGTATCCATATCTCATTATTTCGCTCTTTTTCTTTTAACTGTTCGTTTTCATTTTCTTCCTTCATTTTCCTCACGTTAAAACGTGTTGGGGGCAATTGTGTCTCTGTTATGTGCCCGTGAACCGTCATTTCCGTCAGTGCCCCACTTGAACACGTACTCCTGTCACTCCACGCCTCTCCCCAGTCCACCAGGCCATTCTTCTCATTCACACTTCCTTTTGTTGACGTTGTTGATGATGTTGTTGTTGATGTGATTATTGTTTTTCTTGTTATTGTTGTTGTTGTTGTTGTTGGTGGTGGTAGTGGTGGGGGTGTTGATGATGATGATATTGTGTTTGGCCGTGTTGGTAGTGGTGTCTGGCCACGGATATCAACGCTGTGGGTGTCGTGGAACCACATCATGCATTCAACAGAAATTAAACACAGTACGAGAGGCTCTTTTTTTTTTCTTTTTTTGTAAAGTTTCAGGTCTTTACTCACACTGGCCGTAAATAAAGAAAGAAGAAGTAATGATTCTTTTTTTTTGTTGTTTGTTTGTTTGTTTACGAGAGCGCGTGGCTAGAATTCGCGTAATAATAAAAAGTGTGTAGCTATGTAGATATGTATATATACTGGTAAATATATATAGATATATATATATATGTGTGTATATGGTTTTGTTATATTTACATCCCTGTGGAAAAAAGAGAAAATGAATAATAATAAAAAAAAAAAAAAGAGAGAGAGAGAGAGAGAAAAAAAAAAAGAAAAGTATATTCATATAAATAACAACGAACTACAGCTCAGAGAAATACTTTCATGTACAGAATAGAACAACAAGGACAATGAGATCTTGTCCTTGTAAAATAAAAAGAAAAGGAGAAATAGAGAAGAGAAAATAACAAGATGTTACCATCAGGGCTTCTTTGAGGCTCTCTGTTGTTCATATCTCTCATTCATCCAATCCCACTGTTCTTTAGCCCCTTGTCGATCAACAAACATCGCTAACGCAGCAGAGGCACAGCAGAAGATAAGACCATAACGGTACATATTTGCCTGATACTTCACCCAAGTAGACATATTTTCTTTTGTTTTTTTTTTTTGTCTTTTTGCTGTTTCCTCTCTTTGTTTCTCTGCTTATATATTTTAGTATTGATTCCTTTTGTTTTCTTTTCTATGTTGTTGTTTTATTGGTGTTCAGCGCTCCCCTTTGTATGGACGACACTTCTTCCCTATGTGATTGAAGAGGAACAGCAAAGCGTACACACACCTTAGATATCCAGGTGGAATACACGTAGATAGATAGAAAGAAAAAGAGAAGGGGGAAAAAAAAAGCAAGATAAAGTAAAAATAAATAAAAATAATAATAATAAAAAAATAGAGCACATCATATGTAGATCAGACAAGAAGAAGAAATAAAAAAAAAAGAAGAAACAACAAAACCAAAACAATAAAAGAAAAAATAAATAGATATAACGATAAAAGGAGAAGGGGTTAAGTGAACCTAGTCGTTATTCATCAGACGATTAGCTTCCATTACCTTCACGGTCATTGATTCCTGTTCCGCATCTCCCAATTTTGGCATACCGCGCAAATAGAGATAATCCCCCTTCTCAATAGGACATAAGGCCCGTAATGCAAAGAAACCACCACCACTATTAGGGAGACTCTTCTCTACAGCTAATGTTTCTTCCTCTGATAAAAACATTTCACGACATTGTTGTTTAAGTGCCTCCTTATCATCATTGTATGGAAAGAATTGGACAATAGTGTTGTGTAAACCGTCCTCCACCTGTGGGACGGCGTCTATTAAAGGAATGAGTGTTGGTACAAACATATCATCCGCACTGGCTTTAAAGAAGTTTGTGCCTGGAATAAAGAGACGAATGGCTTCTGGTTCTATTGGCACTGCACGGAGGTGTAAAGCGGCAAAACTGCGAAATAAATTCTCAAGAAACACCTCCGGATCTTCACAAGCGTCTGTAGCCATTTCTGAAAAGTAATGATCCACAAGTCCACTCTCATCCCCACGTTCTTTCGATACACCATTGGCAATACCATCCCTTCCCCGTGTGTCCTCTAACAACCATTTAATATAAGGAGTAAAACTACTTTCCTCAAGTGAGGCAATACGGCACATCCAACCAGCAAGTACCATTTCCGATATAGAGGCCCCATGCAAAAAGGAACACCGTTCATTGTAATTCATCCAATTCACCTCCAGTGGAAAGTTATGTGTGATGTGGTTGCTGTTGAGATTATACATATCCCGGGCCACAACGAGGAAGTTAAAGCAGGCTGTATATGGACAGGTAAGAATAGCCTGACCAGGTCGTAGATGTTGGGCCGCACGCAGACAACGGGCGTAATGTATAGAAGACACTACACGTACATTTCCATTTCCTCGTACATAGTTGGCTTTACACCACACACGAAATGCATCTACGGTTTCTTGTCGATACAACCAAGTTCCAACTTCTTTCACCATTCGTGGTGTCTTTGTAGTGTCCCGGTGGACTGAGAAGGCTATACACCGCTGTGGTGAGAGACGCAACATTGCCTTTTCTTTTTTTTTTCTGCGTCGATAACTATTGACTATTGACTATTGGGTAGTATTGTTTATTATTATTATTATTATTATTATTATTTTTTTCTTTTGATATTTTGTTTGGGAAGAAAAAGAGGGAGGGAATGTTTTCTTTTTTCTTCTTCTTTTTCTTTTTCTTCTTTTATTCCGCCTCCCTTTGCCTTTCACTGTAGACCCTCTATACCTCCTTAGCTGTAATGAAACACAAGAAGAAAGAAAAATAAAAGAAAGAACAATGCCATACAAGCAAAGTAAAAGGGGAAAAAAAACAGACATTTATATATAAGTCTAGTTAAATTCCAAAAAAGTAAAGTGAGAAATATATCCTCATTTTAAGAAGTGAGAAATGCGTCATTTGAAGAGTTCATGGCATTGCATAAGCAATGAATAGCAGTTTCCTTTTTTTTTCTTTCTTTTTTTTCTTTCTATAGTTTGCGGCATTTTCTCCTCTCATTCTTCATACTCACTCTACCCACAGAGAGAAAAAAAATACACATACGGGCATATATACACACATCATACATGTAGGTACAGTATTCATCCCATCGTCTTTTTTCTTTCTTTCTTTTTTCTTTCCATCTTCTCTTCAGTAGACTATCTATCTGTGCTTTGATACATATCCAATTCTCTCTTTCTCTTTCTCTCTTTTTTTTTTTTTGTTTTTATACATGTACCTCTAAAAGTCAATAATAATAAAAATAGTAATAACTAAAAGGATGGGGAAGGAGGGAAGCAGGTCTCTTCGCCCAACAAGGGGAATCATAGAACTGTTGTTGTTTGTTTGTTTGTTTGTTTCTTGTACATTGGGGAACGTGACGCATAGAATTGAAGGACGACAAAACGGACATAAATAAAAGGTGCAATCATAATCAATAATAACAAACAGAGAAAGAATAATTAAAAATAGAAAAAGAAAAGAAGACCTGCACACAGACACATAAACACAGAAAGAAAGCGAGAGAGAGAGAGAGAGTCCATTAGCAATAACTATCATTACTTTATCGGGGGTAGAGAACAACTCTCACTGGATGCTGGCCTAGATGTCCCTGCTAATGCCTGTTGCAAAGACTCTATAAAGGCCCTCAGTTGACGTATTTCTGTGCGATTATCTTCCAATTCCCGTGGTGCTTCTGGTCGTTTTCCCACTTCGATTGGAGAACTACTGGAAACCACACTCGCCAGAGACTTCGCAGTGGGATTTTTCCCAAGACGCTCTAAACGATTTTGTCGTTTTGTCTCTTCAGCAGCGGCAATAGATAAATTACGCAGGTCTGTGATTTCTGCCCGTAACTCATGAATTTCACGAATAAGAGAGAGATTCTCTACCATCATGGCAGAAACTTCACATCGGTGTTGTTCCTGATCAGTCTTACATTTACGCCGCAATGCCTCCATGGAAGTACTTAAGTACTCCAATTGTGATTTGAATTCTCCTTTAATCTCTGGATCCACCTGGGCGGCACGGTGTCCATCACGAGCCACAACATGCCGTTGATATAAACGTTCCACCACTTCCCGTAAACGTGCAGGATCTTGCATGGCTGGTGCTAATTCACCAACATCAGTCTTTACACGACTTTTGTATGTCTCAAAATCTTTCATTTGATTTAGTGTCTGTTTAATTTGAACTTGTTGTTGTGCTAAATCTGCCTTAAGTTCTTCAATACTCTGTCGAAGTGTAATGTTATTCTGATGTAAATTTTCCAGTTCAATATTTTTCTCATTGATACGTTTATGTTCTCGTGCAATTTCCCGTTGTCGTGGTTCCATTTGTGATTTAAGTTGACGAATACGGTAATCTAGTACAAATTTGTGTTTCTCAAGTTCTTGATTTAATTTTTTCAAATCATATATCTTCTTTTCCTTCTCACCAATAATAGCATCTCGTTCTTCAATATCCTGATGTAATTGTGTCATACGTTGATTCAGTTCGGACAACTGTCCTGTGAGTGCCTTCTTTGCACTTTCCAGTACTTGTAACTCATTTGCATGCACTTCTGCCTCCTTTTCCATTCGAAGAGCATTTTTCCGCATAATAGCGCCCTCTCCCTTCATGCGCAGATATGTCTCCCTCCCATTCTCCAGTTCCCGCTTATTGCGCTGCTGTATACTCTCCAGCTCGGCGTCTGTGTCGAGTTCCAGTCTCCGCCGCGCCTCGACGTTCGCCTCCTTCGCCCGCCGGACCTGCCGCTCGAGCCGCTCGAGTCCCTCGCGCCGCTTCCGCACAACGTCGTCGAAGCGCTCCGCCTCCTCCCGGCGCTCGCGGGCGAGTTGCGCCTCGAGGGCGGCGGCGCGTTGGGCGTGGCGGGCGCGGCCCCCGTCGAGGGCGACTTGGAGGTCCCCGCAGGCGTCCTCGAGGCGCCGCACCTCCGCCTGCCCGGCCCGCTCGAGCTCCTCCAGCAGCGGCACCGCCTCCGCCTCCTTCTCGAGCTTCACCGACACGAACGACCGCTCCTGCTCCGCCTTCGCCGACCACAGCGCGGCGTACTCCGCCTCCAGCGCGGCCACTTCGCTCTTGAACTCATCCGCCCGCTCCCGCACCCGCGTGTTCTGCTCGTGGTTGCGCCGCTTCTCCTCGCCCTCAATCTCCGTGCGAAGCTTGCTCGTCGCAAAGGTAAGGCTTTCAATGGCAATCTCACGATTCTCAACATCACTCGCCAGAACAAGAACCTCATCACCATAGTAACCACTGTCACGCTGGGTCGTGCGACCATCCTCACGAACATCAAAAATAAAAAGTGTTCCATCGCTGCTAACCGTATAAACAGTACTTTCATCATAGGAAAGGGCCATACGAGTAACTTTGTTCATATGTGCCACCACAGGAGCTTCTTGTATACCAACTTGTAAAGGAAAAGTCATAAACTTTATAGATCCATCATCCATACCAGCAAAAAGTAATCGTTGTTTAGGAGCAATAGCAAGAGTTGTAAGAGAATTATCACGAAATTCATATTCAGCTATTGTTGAACCTCCATTTATTTCATTAACATTAAATCGTTCCATCTCTCGTAATACTGATTTACAGTGTATATCTACAACTGCAGATGATGGTTCTCCTACAGCCCATACTTTTTTATCATCTGATGCAATTACTTGATACTGATATCGTTTATCTGAATGCTCCGTTTCCTTTCGCATTTCACTGATATTCCAATTAATAATAAGTCCATCAAGAGAACAAGAAGTCATCCCATTATCTGTAGGATAAGGTGATGTAGCACTCCATTGAAAACAGTGAATCTTTTGTGGATGACCACGTAATTGTCCATACAAATCACATGTAAGAGAATTATATAAGTGAATAAGATTTCCATGCGATAATGCAAAGTATTTTCCACCTACTGAATATTGTACATCTGTAACATTACGTAGGTTTAATACACGGTGTTCATGAAGGCAATTCCATAAAATACTCATAACGCGAACCCTATCAGGAAAACAAACTACCACAAAAAGACCATTAGGATGAATAGAAACTGCACCTGGTTGAGATGGAAAATATTGACACATCTCTAATTGATGTGTAGCAGTATTCCAAATACGAACACTTTTATCAACACCAGTAGTAACTAGATATGGTCTTCGTACACTACAATCTACTCCAATAATTCCACCCACATGAAATGATTGACATATAGGAAATAATTGTGGTGGATCATCTATTGCTCGTCTTGACCATGTTTGAGCAAAATTAAAAGCGAGTATTTGTCCAGCATGAGTTGCTAATACCATAGTTTCTTCCAAATGATCAAGAGCAAGTCTTACCACACTGTTTTCTCGACGTGTATCTACTCGTATCATATCACTACGTGGATATGAAGTATGAGTTTCTTCTGCTGAAGGAGATTCTGTTGCTTGTGTTACACCAGTATTTAAACTAAACATTGGTTTAGGATTTTTTAATACTGGACTTGAAACTGTACCCTCAGCTGCTCCAGAGTTTGCAGAAACCGTAGAAACAGGAAAAGCAGAACTAGTAGTAGCAGAAGTATTACTAGGTTTTGCTGTAAATTTCTCTGGACTAGTTGCTTTTTCTGTTGAATTATCACTTAATGGAACAGGTACAATATACACTATGGTGTACTCTTCATCCTCTAGTCCTTCTCCAACCTCATAAATGGCAACTGTTCCTTGATCACTTCCAGCAACAAATCCATTTTTACTTCTCACAATAGAAAGAACAGTTGGATTTTCACTTTGGGCTATTGTAGGAGGAGGTACAGGTAATAAACGTTTAAAGACACCACCCTCAATAAGTAATAATTCACCTGCCTGAGTAGATGTCACCACACGTTCACCTGAAATCCATGTATGAGTTAAAAAATTGGATGTACGCTCCAGTGGATATCCAGCTAATGGTTGACTCTGTAGAATACCATCCACATACCGGTAGAACCGCATCACTCCCAATCCAGACACCGCCATCAACAAAGGATCCTCTGGACAAATAGATACACATGAAACAGGAGGAGCTGAAACATTTGTGGTGTGATCTCGTCCACGGGATTCAGAAGTAGAAACAGAAACAGATGCATTCGGAGGTAAGTTTTCATCTACCATAATATCTGCCACTATAGAAGTAAAGGCAAGTGGTTTAGATCGTTCCCAATTCCAATAGTAAAGTTTCCATTGTGGTCCACCGGCTTGGGTAACCAAATGACGACCATCCGAACTGAAGTCCATGGCAACAAAGCGGTCACTATCTACATCCTGCACGGTTAATACTTTTCGCCGTTTTCGGGTAACGGAATCAATGATTTGAATTTGCGGTACTGCGCCTCCTTCAGCAACGGCGATGAATTTCTTATTGGCACTCACCGCAAGTGCGGTCAAACCAAAACTGCGAATACCAGCCTCAAAGAAACGTTGTGTGTTTGCACCGAGATTGTGGACTGCCACTGTTTTTCCCACTGGATACATGAGAGTTCCCTCCTCCACCCAATTGAGACATCCATACACGTCTGGCTTTATTCCGAATGCATGACGCTTCACAAGACTGCGGCCAGAGCCTTCTCTCGGCTCCACAAGTGACATTTTTTTTTTTCTTCTTCTTTACCGGCCTGGTAGCTAATATATATATATATATATATATATATATAGACAGAGAGAGGGAGAGAGAAAGAGAGAATAATGGATAAAAATACAACAATAAAAATAAGAGTGGGGAAAAATGAGTTAGTAATAAGTAGTAAAACCCAAGGAGTTTCAGAGAGAAAACAAAAGAATTTTACAAAAATAAAATAAAAAATAAATAAAGAAAACCAAAATAACAAGCAGAGTTCTTCATGTATAGAGTGGGAGAGAGATTTCTCTTCATTTTGAACTCTTTTTCCATTGTTTTTGGTTTTATTTTGTTTTCCTTTTCTTTTTTTTTTTTTTTTTGTTCTTCCTCCAGAAAAAGAAGCATTAACACATTCACCTCCTCTCCCTTTATCACTCATTAACACCCAATAATAATAACAACAATAACAACAACAATAACAATAATAAGAACTCCATCTTATATTATGATGTAGATAATGAACCTGACTTATATTTAGCTCCAATAAAGTAAAACACACCACGTGCTAATTCATCTGGTAGTTGTCTAAACGCTAAATGGCAAGGAATCTCTTTAATATCTTTATTTCTGTGCTTGGCATCCGCAAGATACTCTGGCACCGGTCGGCCGGATTCTTCCAAGTCTTGAATGATAGACTTTAGTGTACGGAGTGCTTGATCATTGGGAGGATGATCCTGTCCAGTATCCATATATTCACCTCTAATAAAATCATCTACGAGAATTGCATTACAATTACAATTACGTACACTTAATGCACGATTCTCT
The DNA here is from genome assembly GCF_002087225.1 of Trypanosoma theileri. Lineage (NCBI taxonomy): Eukaryota > Euglenozoa > Kinetoplastea > Trypanosomatida > Trypanosomatidae > Trypanosoma > Trypanosoma theileri. The sequence goes on along the minus strand of NW_021639865.1, from coordinate 54,594 downwards.
ACTATCAGTGTATCTTCTACAGGACGTTTAAGCCAGAGGATATTCTTTTCATAGTAATTATCATGTGTAAACCAATCACGATTCCCTACAATATATTGTGAAATACGTACACCTGTTGGATCAATCACACCAAGTACTTGCCGCATATATCTTTCACTACACGCTGACCACAATATCACCTCTGCATCTATAGATGAAAGATAATCTAATAACTCTGCCAAGTATGGTCGTGGTATCATACCAGCTTTCATACGAAATGCCTTATCTCCATATGAGACGATCGTTTCATCCACATCCAACACTATAGTGAGTCGACTACGATAAGATTTCTTTTTAGGTCCAATAAGACCTAAATGACGTTTTTGATCTTCCTGTAATTGCCATAACTTTGATCCTCCTGCGGCTGCAATGATAATAGTACCAAATAAATAGTATTGTACTCCCCGGTCTTTTAACATGCGTTTCCAGTACTCCTTTAATCGTTTAGCTCCATAAAAACGATCATCTGTGTATCCATTCCATGCATTCTCTTTATTAGCATACATGTGAATACTGGACTGAGCCCGTGAGAAGATATTGCTGACAGTAGAAGTTTTTTTTGGTGGAATTGGCATTGCAGATGATTGAGCAACGTTTCCATACTTATTCAATGAGGAGGTTGGAACACTGCGACCCAACCGCCACCAGCACTGACGATACATTTAATAGAAAATAGAAAAAAAAAATAAATAAAATAAAATAAAATAAAATAAATAAATAAATATATATACAGATTCTCTCTCTCTCTCTGTGGTGAGATACGTATATATTATTATGTGTCTATGTTCAATGTATGTATGTATGTATCCCTTGTTGTTTGTTTGTTTTTTGTTTTTGTTTTTTTTTTTTTTTCGTTTTCCTCTGAGTAAATATGTAAACTAATTATACAGTGTAATTATCCTCAATGGGAATATCTTTCCTTGTGGTCTTTATTGTGTTCCCACAGAGATAGAAGGATATAGATAGAGAGAGAGAGAGAGAGGCAAACGCAAGAAATATGAGTATTTCTCTCTTTCTTCTCTTTCCTCTTGTGCTGTTTGGGAATACATCAAATAAGAAAAAGAAAAAGAAAGAGAAAAAGATAAACGTAAAACAGTAAAAAAGAAGAAAAAAGAAAACAGCAACCAGAAGAGTACATTTTTCTTTTTTTTTTTTACTTTTTTCTTTCCTGAGACCTATGCAATATCACACCCATCCCAAACTCATCAGATAATAAAAAAAGAACGTACAATACACACAGAGAGAAAAAAAAAGAAAAAAAAAATGAAGAAAGGGAGATGATTGGTAATATATGTTTAAATAAATAATAATAATAATAATAATAATAATAATAATAATAATAATAATAATAATAAAAAGACACATGTATCTGAAAGACCCCAACAAAGACACACACACATATATACTCTAAAAAAGAAGCCATCCTCCTCTCTCTCATTATATCTCCTTCTCCTTTTTCTTTCTTTCTATTGTTTGTTTCGTTACTTTTTCTTCTTTTTTTTCTTTTCTCTGCTGTTTAGATGCCTCTGATCGCAGCTGCTTTAACCACCGCCACGATCCAATGCCCGTAAGGAAGTTCACTATATAGATTGAACAGCACACCAAACACAAATCATGCAGAATAACCGTCAAGATAAGAAAAAGTCCAACAGAGACCACACAACTCACAGCACTCATTAGAAAAAGCAGCCGTGGATATCGACAGACGGCGAGCTCGGCAAGATAAAACAACATTCCCACCGCAGCATTAGACACACTTGGCAAACCAAAGAGTTGTGTAATGGCACCGTACTCGGAGGCAAACACACGCGTGCAGGAGAAAACGCCAACATCGCAGTAAGCACGGTATGGAATGCCGAGTTGTTGGGCTTTGGCGAAGCGTTGCTCCACGTAATAGGCGTAACTGGAAAGAAGAAATCCAAACATCACCACAATGGGTAATAACCGCAGGAAATTCATCACTAATAGACTGAGAGGGTAATATATATATATATATATAAGTATGTATGGGTGGATGTATTCTCTTTCTTTTTTCCTTTTTATACTATTTCCCTTTCGTTTTATTTCTCTCTCTCTCTCTCTCTCTCTCTCTCTCTCTCTCTCTTTATTTCGTTTTGGTTATGTTTTCTTTTCTTTTCTTTTTGTTGATGTATTGTATTATTTCAGTCTGCTGTAATGAAGAAGAGAAAAAAGATGGAAAAATGAAGAATCAAAATAACAGAGATACATTTCTTCTTTTTGGGGGGGGTGGTTTGTTTGTTTTGTTTTTTTTAAAAGAAAAGAAAAAAAAAATACAATGAACAAAATAATAATATTCATTTTGTATAGTTAAATCACGGAATCATACACTCCCGCTTCACTACTTACACACACACACACAAACGCACATAGAGAGAGTGAGAAAAGGAAAATAAAAAAAAAAAACATAGAATATTTATATGCACAGAGACACAAAATACACAAATGCAACAGAGACTATAGATGTCTCTCTCTCTTGCTCTCTCCATATGCAGTATTATATGTATGTGAAGAAAGAGAGAAAAGTCAAGAGAAAAAAAATAGAAGAAAAATACAAGGATGGGGAAAAGAAACCCCGACCTTCAAGAAGAAAAGAGAGATGATAATAATAATTATTATGATAATAATAAGAGTTGTGATCCGCCTCTATACAGGGAGAAATATATATATCCGCTCCCTTCCTCACTTCCATCCTCTCTTTATGTACAAAGTATAAGGATCGCGTCTAGTTGTTTATTGTTGCGGTTCAAGCAAGTACATCAATTCCATGTACACCTCTACGCAAGCAATCCCCAACTAAAGAACGCAGAGAAAAGAAAAAAAACGAAGAAATACCATGAAAAACAAAAGAGATGCGATTGTTTGAAGGAGCGTCAATGTATCGTCTTTCATTCCTTATATCTATCGTATTTATTTATTTTTCTTTCTTTCCTTTTGTGTATATTTGTGTGAAGTTTTTCACATTCGTCCTTCCTTTTTCTTCTTTTTCCCGCACTCCTCTCCTTTATCATTATTCCGTTTTCTTCTTCTTCTTCTTTTCTTCATTCTTTCCTCTTCCTTTTTTCCATCTTCTTCTCTCATACCTATATATATATATATATAGATAGATAGATAGATAGATTCTCTCCTTCCACTCATTCTCATCCTGTTTGTTTTCATTCCTCTCCCATGTGCATGGCGTGTGTGATGCGCTCTCGCAGCAGTCCAGTGTCGAGTGAACCGTCCTCGGTCATGCAGCCGTCAAATCCATAAATGCGATCCACCGCAACATCATTGTGAAAGAGTACACAGCACGGCAGTGTTTGAATGCGCAGCCGCTCCACAAGAAAAGGCGACTTCTCCGCATCGATCTTCACAAACTTCACGGCCATCATCGACAGGGCGAGTTGTTGGAGGCGGCTGTCCATCACCCGGCAGGTCTCAAAGTCCTTGTGGTAGAAGTGCACACACACATCCTCACTCCCGCCCTTCTCCCGCACAACAGTGTTGAAGAACTCATCTTGTGAGATCTCGCGATATTGCCCGTGTTGTTTCTGCCGCCACTCCGCCTCCTTCGCGTGTAATTTCTGCATTTGGGCCATGCGCTTCCGGCGGAGTTCCAACAGTTCATCATCGTCGTCGGCGGCGGCGGCGATATCCTCCTCGTGCACAACGCCGCGCTCCAGTCGATCTTGTATTTTCTCTGCGGCGGGGTTGTACACAGGCACGCCGTTGTTGCGCTTCGGCATATCGTCTACGTGTCGACGGTGTGTGGGGACGACATCGTCCATATCGCGATTCTTCATATATTCCCGTGTGGACATTTCTTCAATTGCCGAGGTGAGGTTTTGATTGGCTTTGAGGTTGGTGGCCTCATTCACCATACCACTGCTTTTTCCAGAGCCAAGCATTCTAGCAAAGAAAGAAAATCTATTTTTTGTTTGTTTCTTCTTTCTGTTGTTGTTTTTTCTCTCTGCTTCTTCTGCAGCCCCCTCTGTGTGTTTCTTCTGTCTTTTGTAGAAGATCTTATATATATATATATATATATGTATATATATATATTCACTCAGATAGACACAAATGGGGGGGAGAGAGAGAGAAACAAAGAAGAGAAAAGGCAATAGATTATATTATATTACATATATAAACATATATAATAAGGATAATAAATAAAAATAGAACAAGGGTCTTAATGGGGAGGGTTATCAATGTAGAATAGGAATGAAATAACAGACTGAAAACGAAATCTAAACCGCACTTTGTAACGTTATTTTTTTTTTCTTCAACTTTTTCTTATTCTCTTTTTTTTTTTTTAATTCTTCTGTCCTGTCATTATGTGGATAAATCCACAAAGAAAACAAAAAACTACTTTGAACACAGACAAACACACACACACACATAAAATAGAAAAAAAAAAAAAACGCATCTCGATTTCTATTCACACACACACACACTTTCTCAATGAGAGAAACAGGGGTTTCTCTTCATATACCAAGTTCCGTCTGATACTCCCGCAACTGCTGTCGAAACCCAATATTAGGTGAAGCCACTTGACGTTTCTGTTGAATAAGTGCAATTGCTGCGCCTGCTGATAGGCGTAATTTCTTCATGAGATATGCTGCCGCTATAGTAGGAGCACGAGAGATACCAGCCCCACAGTGCACTAACACCGCAGAGTGTTGATCTATAAGGGCTTTTTCAATAAAAGCAGATGTTTTTGGAAAAAACTTTGATATTTTATATGCCGTATTATCCTCCGCTGCAATTGTCATGTACACAAATTCTCCTGGAAAACGAGGTTGTGTACCGATACAACATAAAATATGTGTAATGTGATGTCGGGTGAGTAACGCCTTATCGGTGGCTGGATGATAAGAACCCACAAAGAGACCTGGCACAATCTCTTGCATTCCCTGCATTGTATATACTCCTGTTAACATGAATGTTGGCATATTCTCTGGTTTAGGACCCCCTACAAATGAGTCTTTACTGCAGAGTTCATCTACTTCACTTGCCTTATGAGAGTAGACCTGCAACAGTGCGGTGTGAAGAGCTTCCCGGGTTGCACACACCGCTTCTTTCTGTATTGGGAGATTTGTTACTGCCATTCGAAACTTCTCAAGGGGCATTGCAACTTCCTCTGGAATAGCGAGCGGCTTGGAGGGAAGTGAGATACCATCTTGCTTCTCATCACTACTGCTATTACATTTTATCCTGCTGCTGCTGTTGCTGTTGTTGTTGGATTCTCTTCCTATACTTGGCATTGAAGAATCTGTGGAGTAGGCTTCATTGTTTTCTTTACCCAATGATTGTTGTTGTTGTTGTTGTTGTTGTTGTTGTTCTGAGATGAATCGAAGGACGGCAAACACACGCTGAAGCTCAGACGACATTTGTGCTCGGCTTGAGGACATAGATTGGGTGTCCTTAACTGCTGATGTTTTTCTCTCCAGAGTAGCCATAGAGCTCTCGTAAAGGGCTATCAAACTAACAAAGGAAAAAAAAAAAAAAAAGAAATATATGAAACACTATTTATATCGCTATTGAAATCATTACTATTATTGACCGTTGAATAGCCAAAAGAAAAAAAAACGCCTTGGATAATGCAGAGTTGCTTCTCCGCTTGATTTCATACAATATACACTTCACTTGGTTTGATTGAATATGGGTTTTGTATTTCGCACTCGTTCCATGTACCACATCAACTATACATGAAACCCAATAAAACGTTCAAGGGGAATAAATAATAATAATAATAATAATAATAATAATAATAATAATAATAATAATAATAATAATAATAATACACTGATAATAACACACTGATAATAATACACTGATATAAAAAAAAAAGAGTGAGTTAGTGATCCACTAAAATTTCACTGTTTCTCTCAAGCAATAAGGAAACAAGCTCCTTCCTTTGCCAAACAACAATCGAAATCTCATGCTGAATTTCCTCTCTTAACCCTCTCACTGATATTGCTGCTAAGTCACTTGAAGCCTTAATGTATAGAGTAAGTGCTGGTAAACACCACCAGTGTTTGTGTAATCGTAACTGTTGTATATGTACAAGCGGAAAGGCATTAGATCCAATACATAAGAAAGATGGTGTAACTGTTAGCATTGTTTCACCAATAAGAGCAGCAGTAACCCCAGTAGTAGTAGTAGTATCACCAAGAGAGATACTTGAATGGATGCAGCGGACCTTGCAAGTAAAAAGAGAGTCCTCTGACAAGACTGGTACGAAGTGTTTCTGAAAAAAGGTTAGATTTGAATAACGTTCATCCAATGCTTCGGTAAAGGCATCACGAACAGCAAGTAAAGAGTTGGAAGTTTCAAATACAAAGTCTTCATGATATATTTTCATAGCCCGTTTAAGAGCAAATATAAAGTCTGCAGTTAAAGGTTTCAATTCATGGAAAAAAGGTGAATGATTATAACGGTAGTTATGTACCATGATGATAAGAATAGAAATTGCAATTGGGGCGTAGTCCATATGCAAAACCAAAGCGGCGTTTAGTAAATGACATTGCCGCTCTGAAGAGAGAAGAATTCGTTCACAACGCAGGCGTTGCAGAACCTCCGCCGCAATCACACGATCCCCCACATTTGTAGAGAGTATTTCCCATACATTTCGTACAGCAGAAAGTTCACGTCGTTTTCTTTCTTGCTGAAAAGCTGTACTCATAGAAAGATTCTTTAAAAACTCTTCTATATCTATTTCTCTTGAAATATTTATTTTATGCTCATCCGTATTATTCATTTGATGACTACTGAAGTGTGGTATAGTGGATTCGGCTGTAAATAGACTCTTTAGAGGTTGTACAGCACACACCTGTTGAAGTGTAGTAGCAAGTGTTGGTGATGCCTTTACGAGTTCTTCCATATTTATTCGTTCTTTAACAATACGCATCAGCATTAGAATGACTAAACGCACTATGGTAGCAGAATCACGATGTAGACAGACAAGTTCCTCAAGTGTACACACTAGTGGTTCACATTCACGAGGAGGTGGGAGATCTATTTGCTGCAGTCGTGAGAGAATAACTTCTACATGAGCCTCATGTGGAAAAATCTCCACACTCCGAAGTCTACGCCACATATTTGGATCTACAGAAGAAGAAAGATTTAATACTAACAGTGATGATGTTTCTTTTGGTACTTTACTCTTTGCAACTTCATGTGAAGTGCGATGGGCAAGTTCAGATAGTGTTTCCCGCAGTAATCTCTCAAACTTCATCATCTGTGTTGTGATCTGTGAGCGCATTAATAATCGTAACTTCCTCGGTATAGAGATAAACACCACCGCCCGTACGAGTCCACCTTGTATAATCTCCACAAGTAACTCTACGCGAAGTTCACTCCCTACAAGAGGAGCTGAAGGGGCTACACTCATTACATGAACTAAAACACGATTACCAGCAGCCACAACAACAGCGTATTCATATGCATCAAGACTCTGATCTTTACGATAACGCATTTTGTATGGTGTTGTGTAGTAAGCAACATGTGGAAAGGTAGTTGGTACTTCTAACCATGTATGTGTGGTGGGATAATCACTATCACGTCGTCTAGAATGTAGGGCTGGCATAAATGCAAATGGACTAGAGTGATGAGGAAATAATTTATTAAACAATTTCATCGCATCATTTTCCATAAACTGCTGTTCACATGATACACCTTCCCTAAGAATTTGTTGTAGTGGTGAAAAGGGTGGTTTTGATGCTGTAGTAGTAGTAGTGGTCCCTTCACCATGTTCATATAAGAGTGCCACACGACGAAGGGAAGTTTCACAATATTCGTAAATAGTTGATAAATCTGCATTAGGCATTGGGGCCATAGTAACTATCCCTGAAGACTCTGCCTCTGCTAACTCCTCTTGTTGTTGTTGTTGTTGTTGCCCTTTGTTGTGAATACTACCCACCCTTTCCTTTCTCAAGATCTCCTCTTGTGTTAATGATATCTGCACATCACTTGATGACAACATCAAGGGATGATCACTACTATCATGATAGAGTGATCCAGCTTCTGTACTCACTACACTTGAATTATGCGTTTTTGTAATTTCTTTTTCTCTTCTCATATGGCCACCATCAGAAGAGTTGGCTGTAGCAACACTTTCAGAAACCCCTGAACAGACTGTGGAACAGGTACTACTAGTACTACTAGTACTACTGCCTGCATGAATAAAATTAACACGTGTCTCTGGATTGGATAGGTTTTGTGATGACTGCACAATGCAATCAACATCCATATAATCCTGCCTATTTTCCATTTGAAGACGCACACAATGTGGCACATCTCCACCAGGAATTAAATCCCTTAAATCTATTAAACATTTCGCCAATGGAAAGGAGGAGACACGAGTGTTTGGGTCTTCTTTTTTTTCAAAAGAAACTTCATTCATAGTATTCTGAATACTAGACTTTTTCTTCTTCCGTATAAGAAGTGTTATCTCTAAACGTAGCATCTTTTTTTGGTAAAGTACCGCACCTGATTCATATTTACTACTACTACTACTACTACTTTTCAACTTTCGACGCATTTTCGCCTCAAACACAATATTATCCATACCCGTTAACGAAAGTACTATCTGAGTACTTTCTGTCGAACCATTCATGATGAGATGCAGGGGTAATTGAATAGAGAAGCATGCACGACCTTTAGATGATGTACCAACCAACCACTTCACAAGGAGCTCAGCACTAGCTTCATACTTCTCCCCACTCTTACGCAACGCTTTCGGAGGACGGACGACAAGTTGTATTGGGGTTAAAGAGAAACGAAGGCAATCACGTGATGATGAATGGTTTGGCATCTCCCTCTCAAGTCACTCACTAAGAAAGAAAGACGCACTACAGAAAAAATGAATGTTTTATCGCATATACCACCTTAAAACAGATAATAAAAGACAACACTATAAGAAATAAATAGCTTGTATGCACACAACATCATAATGGGAGAAAGTGAGTGTGAAAGAATATATATGTATAAGATAGAGATAGAGAGAGAGAAACAAAAAGTCACATGATGACGAATCCACGGAGTAAACAATTCAAAAATAACAATAATAGCAATAAAGAAATAACAACAACAAAAAAAAAAACAAGAACTCGGTTTCTCAATCCTAACTCACAACAGAGAAAGGCTTCAGGGTTGCCACCCATTTTGACGTACAGGAGTGTCCTCGTTTCCACTGTATCCGCGCTGCAGCAACCACCACCACCACCCCTCTCTTCCCTATCTCGACCAGCAAGCAGCACTCAACTCTTCCTGTTAAACACCCTCCAACACTCCATATCGGTAAGCGCAGACAATACCAACACGTACTAAGGCCCAACGTGCGGTCTCGCGAGGTATTTCTCCTTCTATCCAATGAATGAGCTCCCCAAAGAACTTCAAAGCCAAAGTAGAACACAAATAATGCTCCAGCAAACAGGTTCAGTGCCAGATACATTCATTCTGCCCTCGCACGTTTATCATCCTTCAGAGTCTCCCATCCCCATCCAACACACACACAGGGAGAGAGAGAGA
>NW_021639865.1:0-40825 GCF_002087225.1 Trypanosoma theileri | reverse complement strand
TTGTAACGGCAGCAAATGCTGTCGCCTTGTATCGTCTGCCAGTATGTCCAGTATCCATCGTGAGTTGTATCCACTCAGCCCACGATTCACAACATCTGCACGACGAACATAGCAGTTGCTGAGGCGTGACACCCAGCCAGACAAATATCCCTCTTGTGTCTGTGAGCTGCCCAGGAGAACAATGTGGCGCATCCCCCTGTAGCTCCTTTGTCAGTGCAGGGGACAAGACAAAAATTTATAAAGAAATATATATGTTTATGTATGTATATGCTGAGAGACAGATAAAAAGGGAATATGAAGAAATACAGAGAGAAGCACTGGGAATTATTACTCATAAAATAGATATTCTATGAGTATTATCCATGCAGACATGAGAGTCCACTGCTCTAGAGAAACAGCACCACCACTTTATATTCCTCTTGGGCATTAGTACTGGAAATCGAGAGAAAAGCTTCTTGCAACACTCCCGAAATAATTATAATTATCCTCATCATTATATTTACTTTTGTGGGCAGCGGCAGATATATCCCACTGCAGTTTTTTGTGTGTGCCTTGGAGGAAGCAAACAGATTGGACATAGTACATCATTTACAAAGCACTCTCTTGGTAACTTCATGTGTCTCAAGTAATCCATACGGGTTTCATTGTGTATGTGATCATACTGCTCTGGCCTTATTAGCATACAGATCTGAGCAAGAGTATCAAAGCCTAACTCATCGCAATCAGTCGTACGATTTATGAGATCTACCAAATCAAGAGCAATAGAAACCCAAGGACGCCTAATCATCCAAGTTGTTGTTTTCATTTCCTTTAATTCACCTGATTCGACATATACATCTAAAGTTACTAAAGATGTAATGGTGCAAATTGTACGGAGAATTTCCTCTACATCGAGTACTGCACTGTGAACATGCTTATTCTCTAGTATAGGTACACGGTCTTGCATACCGTACCGTATTTCTTTTGAGAGATCACATCCTCGCCAAGGGAGTTGAGCCTCCTGTGCGAGAAGAAGTGTATCTGTCATAGAACGAAGTAGAGAAAGCCCTTTCGTATGGGAAAGTTCGCCCTGTGCTAAGCGAGAAACAGTATTTAGCATAGCTTTAAGTATCAAACGAAGAGCCACATCCTGCTCCGCTCCGCAAGGGGTGTTTGAGAATGATGACGAGTATGCGCAGTGATTACATGCCTCACAGATATGAGCAATATTCTGTATTTGTAAAAATACACCACACGAAGAACACACACGAGGCCCAGGTAATAACGGCAATAGTAGTGCTGTTGGTAACTGTTTCATCTTATCTTCGTCAACGGTTGTTATTGCAAGAACTTTCTCTTCAGAAGCCCCCTCATCTGTGGTTTCCAGATTTCCGTTGCATTTCTCCCTCGCCATAGAAAGAGGTTCTCTATAGCGTAATGGGTTCGACTGATAGCCCCCAACAGCAGCCATATTATGTGTGACCCCACAATATTTACATACCAGCAATCCCAAATCTGCTCTACTCTCTAAATTCACACCCAAGCAATTATTCTTCAAGCATACCCAAAGTGAACATGGTATATGGGGACGATGGGCAAAACATTTTGAGCATACCACTTCTTTATCGTTAGGATATAGAGTCCCACAATGTGGACATGATGTATAGATGGGGGATGGTCTTGTATCAACATCATTTGGATCATTTTCTCCCTCTTTTATAGTGTCGTGAAGAATGAGTTTTGCACCACAACCATGGCAAACAACACTCCATGCAGGATTTGTCACGTTGCAACAACTACAGTCACGTGTAAACCATGGAATATCTAATCGTGTTGTTGGTGGTGGTTTTGATCCACCACATCCATGGCAGTGTGTGAGAAGCCATGGACTGAGAGTTCCACATTCAACACATCGCCAAAGTGTCTTTTTTCTCAGTCCTTTACTCGCAATAACACTAAGAGTTCCACAAGTTGTACACCATGGACGTAATAAACCTAATGGATTATGACGTTTACAAGTATTACAATCATAAGCTGTTTCTGTTAATGCCTGTTCCATCATTGGTTGAACAGATCCACATTTGGAGCAATAAAATAAGTGTTCTGCTTCATTTGTGTGATTACAACGATTACATCGCCATTTTCGAAGAGGATAAACAGTACAGTCATCCCTCACGTGAAGTTCACCTTTTTCTCCAATAGGTTGCTGTGTTTCGGCACCACATACCAAGCAAATAGAAGAATTTGTAGGGGAAAACCCTTTACATGAATGACAGCGAAGTACAGCTATTTCTAGTGATCCACATTGTTTGCATGTATTAGATTGTTTTTTATTCCAATGTTGGCAGAGGTAACATTTCCACGGTAATCTTTCTTCTTCCGCAAAACGTCGATACTCCAAGGCACTTGATATAGCAGGTATTAACAATTTCTTATTACAAGAGGTTTGCTCTACATGATGTTTGAGAGACTCCAATGCATCCAGTGGCAACTCCTGCAATGGAGCTAAAGAAAGGGTAACACTTGTAACAGCAGGAATAATATGTTGTAACATCATAGTTACACCATCTTTGTAATCAATTCGAATAAATTGAAGAAGTGCAACTCGATAAATTGGTAATTCAGGATGTTTACGCTGTAAAAAAGTTAACATATCAAGATTCAAAGATTTTATTTCATTACAACATTCAACAAACTTTTTTATATATATCTCAACAGTTTCCATTAAGAGACCATCTCTAGCACATACAGCTACTGCCGCACGTCGTTGTATTAGAGCATCCAATACCTCAAGAGATTCACGTCTTGTCATGTTTTTATCTTCTACTTCTTCATTTTTATTGATTCCACGAACAATAGCAGCAAATACCACAGCAGCAGGAACAGGAAATGACCAAGTACGTGTTATTTCATATAAATGAAACAATCGTTCTACTATATTTGTCGGTTCACTAAAACATTTTCGTGCTGCCCCTTCTACTGCCTCTAACATCATACAACGAATATAGTATGGGAGTCCAGCAGAAAAATGTTGTCTTGTACTTTCCAGAAATTGTGTAAATACGGTAACAGCTTCTGCATATTTTCCGAGCATCACCAATGCTTTCCCTCCTTCCCATGAACTAGCCAGCGGTGGACAACGTATAAGAAGTTGATGAACTGCCTCATTCGCCCCTCGACGCAAGAGTATCTTGAAAGAGAGTCGAAGTCCTTCATGTAAACGTTTTTCAATCCCAGCACGTGCCCCACGGTGTAGTCCTATACTATCACGATCTTCTCCTGTCATTGGTGTGGTTTGTGAGAGGATGTTAAGATGTGACATACATCTTGTTTGGATTTCCGATGTGAACTGTACGGTTTCATCATCCACGTCCACTGCAGACTCGCCAATGTGTCCGAGTGTCATCAGTGTATATGCGTCCAGGAGAAGTACTTCACGGTATACAAGAGGACCACAAGGTGCCTTGATTGTAGATGGATCTTCATCTGGTTTTGTCTGCCATGGGGCTATGATAGCACTATGTAGCTCCAGTACTGGACGTACACGACTGTGTCGACGAAAGGAAGAAATAATACGTCGAAGTGAAAGAAGCGCACCCACACGTACACGTTCCTTTATAGATTTCTTGGAAAGTACATAATGGGCATAATGAATCATTTCATAAAGAAGAAGACGCCAAAAAGGGGTAAAACAACTATTTTGCTTCACCACTTTATTCATAGAAACTGATTGAAGTAATAAAGAAACCTGAGTTTCGTCTTCGCTATTGTACTTACTTTCCGATATATTTAAAAATGAACTTGTTGTTGCCGTGCAAACAGCTGTCGTTGCAGCTTCAAGTAATTCTGGTTCAGGTCTTGGTACCGCTACAGCACGCCAAGCCAGTAACCACAAAATCCCAGCATGAAATTTTTGAGTTTGTAATTGATGTAAACTCTTACGCAGAGTATGATTTCCCTTTTGTTTTTGTTCTTCTTCTTCCTTTAGACGACGTGCTAGTGGTAAAAGCAACGCGATGTTCATAATATCATCTGGAGAAATACAATCGCCTACTAATGTTGTGGTACATTCCCACACCTCTTGTAGTGTCCATGGCCATTGTTGATTCTCCACGGCAGCACTTAAAACAGAGAGTATAAACTCTCTTTGTATATTTCTCACCAATTCAATGGCTTCCTCATGAGGGGCCCCACCATCACCTTGTAAAGAAGGTGAACTTAAAATAGAATGTAATAATGCCGTAAAGCTTTGAGCATTTATTTTACTTGACACAATGGCTTCACACACGATACCTTCACGCCAGAGTTGTCGAAGTAAAGAAGAACGATAAATCCAGAAAGCTAATGAAGGTGGTGTACTAGATGAAAGGGAACCTCTATGCTTACCTAAGCGCTGTAGTTCAGAAAACATCAGCGATGCCCCGTGGGGTACTCCACTACTGTACTCTAATGGTACTGCGCGGTGTGCACTCCCTATGAGTCTCTTCCGTACATATGGTCTCTTTAGCATTCATTCGTTTTTTATTTGTTTTTTTTTTTTTGTTTTTTTTTCTTTTCTTTTATGCTATATCATAATAATAATAATAAATTAACCAAAGAAGGAATAAAGGGAAAAATAGTACCTTTTTGTTGTTTATAAAACCACAGGAAACACAATAAAAGAAAAAGGCATAAACACTACGAATGAAATGGTTAAAAAAAAAAAGAAAAATAAAAAACATATAATGGTAGATATTATTTTTCGTCTCGTCAGGTACAAGAAAGCAATGCTTGAGAAGGTAAATATAAAAATATAATTCCACTTATGCAATGGTACCCCTATCAAAAGATGCCGTGTCAAGTGCCTTCACAAGATCTTGTACACACACTGCTCGATTATTTGTCACACGAAGACGCTCAACTGGTTCATAGTATGGTATAAGTACCTCCTGTCTTAATAAATTCAATGTTCGTTGTAGAACCTCTATACGCATCTCTGATGATAATGTGGATGTCTCTGGTATTATTGATGATGATGATTGTTGTTGTTGTTGTTGTGCTGGTGGTATTGATGTTTTTTCTGCCATAACACCGGCAGTGTTACTACTAGGGGCTTCTAAAGATGATGAATGAAGTGTCGTGGTTTGGTGATCCATAAGTTCACAACTAGACACAGATTCTCACTCTTATGGATTAAATAAATAAATATATATATATAAATAAATTAAAAAACAAAAAGAAGAAGAAAAATAAAATAATAATAATAACAATAATAATAACAGTAAATAATAAATAAATAATTTATAACATCATAATCCATATATTTGGTATCCCCCAGAGAGTCCACACAACTATCCCACTTAAGCAGACTGCAACAGCTGACTCAATAAAACACCCAAGCTAGTATCACTTTCTATTGCATCTGCTGCGATATTGTGATATCCCATATCCTTCGCAAGTACCGCCACATCCTGTAAAAAGAGTTGTATTGCTGCTAACATTAATGGTCGATCAGCAGCTCTTGTGCAATATAATGGTAGCTTCACATCATTTATTCCAGTACATGGTGTCCCTACTGCAGATGCAGAAAGTCCTGGCTTTGTTAACACACAAGAACGTGAGCCACATACTAACAATGGATGAGGAAGTATACAACCGTAAATAGCAGCTGCAGTAATCACGAGATGTGCGGCATAACCTAATGCAAGAGACCACTCTTCCATTAATTCCCCATTTATAACTGTATCTTTACCTTTCATTGGTAAAGAATGTCCACAGATAGTGTCTGACATCCCTGATATACCTACCTGAATAGGGAAAAGTACCCTTAGTTCTCCTATCCGTAACTTTCTAGCATTACCAAGCTCGGCACGACGAGCGGCAAGCAAAACTTCTTCTTCTCCTGATTTCTTTTCCATATCTTCTTTTAATTGCTCTGCACTACGAATGTTTTCTTGTAGTTGATCCAATTGTAATCTCTCAGATATAAGAGCTTCTTGTTCATTCCTGTATCGCTCATGTAATGTATGTATTTTTTCACTCTGTTGATGCAAACGCTCACGAGCCTTGGCAAGACGCACTTCGAGCATTGCGTGTTGTGCACCAACGGCTGCCTCGCCTCTATGCGCCTCTGCCATAGCATCCATCACATTTTGTTGTTCTTCTCTGCGTGCTGTCGCTATATGAGAAAGATAAACCCACGCTAATGAAGCGGTTGTACATGCCTTGAGGTCCCCTACCGTAATATTCTCTGCAGAAGCAAAGACACCTCTGTTTTGTTGTTGTTGTTGTTGTTGTTGTTGTTGTTGTTGTTGTTGTTGTTGTTGCCGCATTGTGTTTGCAACCCCCTCTACTAGCATGAGGGCCGTAGGGGTGGAATTGTTATTAATGTTAGAAGAGGCGTTACTAGTATTGATATCATGAAGATACGGTCTGTTGGTTACATCAATCACAGCCCCACCCTCATCTACTTGCACTCCTTGATGCATTGGAAAGAAGACACCATCGGTACAGCGAAGCAAGACTACAAATGAATTGGCTCCATTGTCTACATGGTAAGGAAGACTAGGGAGCGAGTCGGCTTTTGTGATAGAAGGTGCCACATATTGTACATTAGATGTCCGGATTAACATTGCGTAAAGAAGAAAATCAGTCTCTGGTGCTGGTAACGCCTCCTCCGGGTGTGTAGTACAGTAGTAAAGGGAAAAAACAAATCGTGTGATGCCTTGAAACTGTCGTCGTGTTTCTTCTGGAATGTGATTCCACACTGGGTGCTGCGTATCACGGCAAACCTCACTCATATATATACGAGGGTCCCCACTCGCCTCTAAATTATTGTTGTTCCCGTTCCCATTATTGCTGATATTGCTGTTTTCATTAGTACTACTCCCACTATTATTTGGCGGTCTACTCAAAATAAAGTAGGATGATACACATCGATGTCTTGTAGTGGTTTGGCAGCTACTTCGTGGGACAGAGTTCCGTATGGTTCCGGTACCGCCTGATGTTAACGGCTGATTATTTATTCCACGTTCACCCACCTCTCGGTTATTGCTGCGATCACCATCATTATCGTCATCGCAGTCATCAACATCTGTCTCTGTCGCGTGTAATGGCAAGTTACGGGCGTATATGTGAAGAATATGGCGAAAGCAGCGAAACTCAGCTGGCAGCACTGCAGATGACATTAAATAAATAGAAAAAAAAAAAAAAAACAGAGGAAGGAAGGGGAGGGATTTATTTGGATACAACAGGTAGAGGAACCAAAGAATCGTCGAGCAATGGAATGAAGGGAGTAGAGAGGAGCAACAGCAATAAGAAGAACCTAAACTAAAAAAAAGTAAAATACAGTTCAAGAAAATCTAGAACTGATAAAAGAGAAGAGTCTCTTACCCTTTTTTTTTCTTATGTCTGTCCACGTTTGTCTCCCTTTATGTACTTCAGTGTGTACCTTTCACCCCTTCCCCCTTTCTCTCACTTCATGGCAAAAAGATAGATAGAAAGAAAAAAGAAAAAAAGAACTCAACACCAGGGAGACAGACGTCACTGAAAGTACAAAAAAAAAAAAAGAACCACAAAAGTCTTCATAAAAAAAAAAAAAAACACATAAAAAAACACAAGCAAAGGCAGAACAAAAAAAAAAACGAGAAAACAGAAGTGAATGCGAAAAAAAAAAACAGGAGAATACAACTTAAAATTCCGTTGCGTCAAGTATATTTTTATTATTACTATTATTATGTATATTCTTTGTTTCTAGTTAATCGGTTATTCTCCTGTTTCTTATTCCTCTTTCTACCTCGCTCTCGTACTTACTTTCATTCTCTTTCTTTTTTTCTTTTTTGTTTTACTTTAAAAAAAAAAAAATACTTTTTTCTCCTTCACTGTAGCTTCTTTGGTTTTCGTTTTCTTTCTTTCTCGTTTGTTTGTTTCTTCTCTGTGTCGCTACTCGTCTTCTTTTTCTTCTTCATCATTTCTTCATTTCTTCTTACTCACTGCTGTTGTTGACATTGGGTGCTATTTTTGTAGGGTCCACACGGTCGAAGCCCTCACAGACACGTGCGCACATGACATGCGGTGTTGTTGGGTATGCACTGAGACACAACTGCTGCGTCACGTAATCAATGCCGTCGAGGTTTGCGTCATCTGTGCATGCGATGCAAAAGAATGCTGCAACATTCTTCACACCTCCCTGCAGTGCGTTATCTACTGGCTGCTGGATGGCCTCCTTTGCGATCTGCGTTGCGGTTCGCACGGGGGCCGTGGTGGCGTTAGTGAGGCCGATGACCTCCGCGCCGTGCGGGATGACGGGGGCGACGGATCCCGGCAGCAGGCGCATCAACACCGTGCCGTCGCGGGCCCGCACCTCCCCGTCCCGCAGGAGGGCCGCGACGAGTCCTTTAAAGCGGCGGAACGTGCGGGGCGGGCGGAGGGCGGGGGCGACCTCCACCGTGCGGCCGCCGCGGGCGAAGAGACTGACGTACACCCGCAGCCGCCCCTGCTGCCCGAGCGCCGAGTCGAAGAGCGCCAGGAGGCACTGGTGCACAATGTCCGGCCGCACATCCGCGAGGGAGGCGTTCGCAATCGCCGTGCTGCCGGCGCGGTCGTACGCGTCCACCACACCGTCCCGCCCGAGCAGCAGACCGGCCTTCTCGAGAATCACCACCACATCGCGCGGGCCGCGGGGGTTGGACGGGCACAGCGGGCGGTACACACCGTCGTCGGCAGCCGCAAAGCCATCGGCGTCTCTGGACCGCTTCGCCAATCGCGGCGGTCGATCACGCACATACGGGGGCATATCACCCACTACAACACTACAAACTATACACAAACACGCTCTTCAGAGAAACCTACACCCCCCGAGGGAATAGAAGAAGAAAATAAAGGGGCAAGGTAAAGTTAAAGGGGAGGACGAGGGTATCATCCACACATAATAATATTATTACATGGGAAGGAAAAAGATCATCAAAATGTAAAAAATATATATTTTTCAAAAGGGAATAAAAATAATAATAAGAGTAAGATTATCACAACGCAAGAAGTATTAAGCAAACAGGGATACACAAAGCAAAAGTTGTGTGTATGTCTGTGTATGTTTTTTTTTTTTTCTTTTTCTTTCTTTTAGACCAAAACAGTGAAAAACAAATAGTGTGAATGGTCTAACACTCTCTAAGGAGTGTATCTGTCTTGCGTATTTTTCTTTTTTTATCCTTTGCACGTCTACCTTTTTTTATTACTTTTATTCTTGCATGCATCTATACCTTTTTTTTATCCCATTTTTTCTTTGTTTAAATGAAACAAAACAAAAAAAAAACGGAAAACTCTGTCAATCTTTCTAATCCACGTGAATTATTTCTGGACCCGTCTCTGATGGATCTTTCTCTTGGATTGTTACTTCTTCTGACAATCGGACCACTTCCTCATTCTTGATGATGATGTTGTTGTTACTGTTGTTATTATTATTATTGTTCTTACTGATATTGCTGCTGCTGCAGATTGTGGGGTGTGCAATGTTTACTGCTGCAGACACCAGTTGCTCTAGTCGTCCCAACGCCTCCTCCTCTGATGGATGCAGTGTACAGCCAGACTCTTGCCAGTGTAGCAGTAACCGTAACGTGTCTTCGCAGCGCTGTAATGAGGAGAGGAAGCGTCCCTCCTGATTCTCTGTTCCACTCTGTGAAGAGATGTCTTGTGGTGCCATATCAAACAATGAACCCAGTGTTATGCTGCTCCCTTCCTGACTGTAGTGTGAGACTAAAGATTGCCATTCTTCTGCCTGTTGCTCTAATAGTTCCTCACAGACGCGAATGTTAACAGTAGAGTCAGGATCTGCAGCAGCGGAAACGGTTGTTTCCTGCAGTAAAGTCATAAGGGCAGTGGAGACGGATTCAGAAAGGTGCAGTTTACCTAGTGGAACAGCGGTGTTGCGCTCTGCAAACTGGCGAAGACAGACTGCTGCGTGATAATATTGCATCCCTTCTCTCTCTTCATTTTCTCTATTATTTATTTCTGTATTAAAACTTATGTCAATTAGACGACGTAAACATGCCAGAAAGGTGGAATCTTCAGATAAAACAGATCCCATAAGTGCAATAAGTTCTGATGCCACAAAACGTGCACATACACAAAGTTTTTGAGAAGATTCTGTTGAAACATCTTCTACTATAGTTTGAAGAACTCTTGTAACGACTAATAAAGCAGCTGTAATACTTCCAGATGAAGCAGATCGCTCTACAATATTTCTAATCTTACCAGGTATAGATATAATGATTGCCTGAAGTCTTTCATGAATATGAATATTATTATTATCTGGAATAGTAGAAACATGTTGCCATTCTGCTAAAACAGATTTAACTTCTTCTTGAAAAGTTATAATTTCAGAATCTACACTACTTGTACCTCCTACTGCCCCACCCATTGTTATCTCTTCATTCCACCATTGATAAGTACGTGTGTGATAGTATAAACAATCACACATACAGCAGAAGGAAAAGTGTCTCACTGATGATAATGATGATGAAAAAGTTCCTATTGTAGTATTTTTTCGTCCTTGTATACTCATTGCAGCTAAGTCTTTAGGTGAACGTTCAAGTAGTCTGCATATCTCTGCCAATAAGACTGCTAACGCATTGATAAAGCGGCGTAAATAAGTAATTCTACTGTTAGAAATCGTAGAGGGAAGTTCTCGGAGAGCTCGTAGTTGATCTTCCCCAAGCAATAATAACTCTATTCCTAAAGATTCTCGGTCTGTATCAGATAGGTGATTTAATACAGACCCCCATACCAAAAGTACACGAGCCGCACTAGCATCATTTGGAACAAGAAGTGCTGCTAAAAGTAAAGGAAAAACTCGGAAGCGTAACAAAAGTCCTTGATTAGATGATGTACCTTCTTCATTCTGATAATTTCTGTATTGTGTAGTGTCAATACTCCTACACGCAAGGCGTTGCATTAATAAGAGTAGCTGCATATCAAGACCTATCTCTCCTGAGGAATCAGTAATCCCACCTTTATCATAATCTGTAGAAAACACACTACGTGGAAGACTCTTCGCGTGTTGTAAAACCCGTCGATAAAGAAGTGCTCCAGGCTCGTCATCACATACACTTGTTGATAAAGTCGCTGCTGCTGCTGCTGCTGGTGGTGGTGGTGGAGGTGGTGTTGGTTTTGTTATTGCTATTGTTGTTGTTGTGGTTGTTGTGGTGGTTAATTCTCCTTCATCTGCATCAAAAAGAACAAGTCGCATATGTGGTAACCACAGGAGAGCTGCACTTAACAACATCTCAACATACGCCGCGTCAGAGAGTAAATGTGGTGAACGAGTCACTGCTAACATGGTTGTGAGTGCCGCAACTGACGAACCAGCAGCAACAGATCCCTTTGTCAGTGCTGCCATGGCCTCTGTTGGTGGGGCTGCAAGAGATTGAAGCATCAACTGTAGATGTTCTTCAGCTGACAAGGGTTGTTGATCTTCACATGCCGATCCTATAGCTTCAAGAATAGCTATCAGACGTAAACCAATTATTTGATGTAACTGTTGTGCCGCTTCTGTGCGTTCACTTGTAGCTATCGTCAAACATACAGTAGTGTGGAGTTCTATAATCATTGATACTAATTTGACGTCTCGGACCGCATACGATGGATGTGCCCGTGTTGCTGAAACGACATGAGAAGCGATAAAAGCTGCCAATTTAATTTTTTTCCCTTCACTCCAATCATGAGAAAAAATGTGGTATTGCAATTGTGAGAACATGAAATGTAATATTTTACTGTAAATATGAGTGCTAACAATTCTAAGGGAAGCCACTGAAAGTAAAAGTTTCCATGACGCGTTTAACAACACGAGATTGTGTTCTGTTGTATTAGAGTCGCATAGAAGTAGTAGTTGTGGTAGTGCATGTTCCTCTTGAGATAGGAGAGCCTCCGCCGTCACATCTCTTAACACAGACGCCTCACCAGCCGTTGCTGCTATTCGCAGGGCATCAAGAGCATTACATCCTGAACTCTGCATCTGCGACATTTATATATATATTTGTCGATTTTCCGTTTTCTTCTTCTTCTCACTATTATTTGATTTTTCCTCGTTTTGATGTTTGTGTATATGTGTGTATGGGGGGAGGGAGGGTGAGGGGAAAGAGAGAGAGAGAGAGAGGGAGGAGAACAAACCCTTCTGTACCCAAAATTTACCTATATGGGTAAAGGTTCTTTGTGCTTTCCCACGGCACACTAATAAGAAGAAAAAGAAAAAAAAAAAAGAATCAAGAAGAGGAAGAAGTAGGAGAAGAATCATAATTTAAAATTAAGAAGCAGCAAAAATAAAGAGAGAAAAGGAAAAGTAATAAATAATAACACTTCCTTATTTGGGGAGTGAGGTTCATTTCCTCTCTTCCT
Source organism: Trypanosoma theileri (assembly GCF_002087225.1). Lineage (NCBI taxonomy): Eukaryota > Euglenozoa > Kinetoplastea > Trypanosomatida > Trypanosomatidae > Trypanosoma > Trypanosoma theileri. The sequence goes on along the minus strand of NW_021639865.1, from coordinate 28,480 downwards.
GTGTCTGATTGTTGTTGTTTTTTTTGTTTTCTTCTTGTCAATAAATTAGAAAGAGTGAAAGGGAAATAAAAGAAAAAAAAAACATATTTAACTGATGGCAAGACCCTTCAACACTGCAGGCGATCGTGTGACGTAGGCTACAAACTCCCTACGAGTCACCTCTAGAGAAGATCCAAACAATTCTTCCACAATATTCAATGTACCAAACATCGACATGTGTTCTTGTTGTTTATCTACAGATGGTGTAAGAGATCCAAACGTTTCCTTTAAAGCCTCCACAACAACAGAAACGCCTTTTCGTTGAAGTGTAGAACCGTTGGATGGCATGGGATGTGGATAATTATTAACCACATAAAGCATATGAAAGGCCAAATCAATCTTCTCCCGCGATGTCCCTCGGGACATTATTGAGAGCACTACGGCGAACTCATCAAATGTAATGATACCATCACGGTTTTGGTCAAACGTAACAAAAAACATTTCCTGCAAAATGGGACTTTTCACTCCAAGAAATGTTGCACAAGTGCAAAAAATTGGGAATTCAATACCCTGATGTGAAACATCACTGAGAGATGAGGATAAGGCGATAATATCTCGATAAAAACGGGAGTGTAATTGCTTCAATTCTTCAGGTCGATAATGTGTTTCGTTAGCTAGCAGTACAGCTTCCTTTTGGTTAAGAGGTGGTGTGTCATGATTTGTGGATAGAGAACTCCATTCTGACCCCATCTTAACCACTACACTTAGTTCCAAAAGAAAAATAAATAAATAAATAAATAAATAAATAAATAAATAAATAAATAAATAAAAATAGATAAAGTAAAGATTAAAGGAATAAACAACATATAGAGTGATTATCTCTATTCATCATCATTAAAAATAAAAAGAAAAATGATTCAGTAACAAGGAGATAGATTAAGAAAGAAAAAAAAAAGAAAACAAGGAGGCGGGGGGAAAAAAAAGATATGCATGATTCTAGTGTATTAAATTAAAAAGAAAGAAAACCCACCCCAATCTAACGGTTGTAGTAAATGATAAATCTTTCTATTGTGTGCATGGATAGAAGAGTCTACGTCTTTGGTTTCGTCCATGAAAATACGTCTATGCAAAGAAGCAATACAGCAACAGCATGATATATTGTTTCTTTTTCTTTTGTCATTGTTTTTTGTTTTTTTTTTTTTTTCATTTCATTCTTTTCCTTATATTTTGCATCTATAACAAAGTAAAAAAAAAAATCATATATATATATATATATATATATATATATATTTCATGTCTATATACTCGTTTATTGTCGTTGAAGCTGAAGCATCATGGGGGGACTGGGAGGAACACGCACTGCTGTGCTCCTTACAGGCATCTCACGTCTTTCTACACCCTCAGAGTTCAGACGCATAAACATGCGTGAAGAGGAGTGAATCAAATCGTCACTAGTAGAAAGAGTACGCAATACTTCTGGGGTAGTTAAAATCTGATTTTTTTCTTCCTCATCATCATCATCTTCGTCTTCTCCTTTTTCATTATCATTATCATTATATTTTTCCTCTTTTTCCAGAAGATTCGTAGAAACGGTATTTCGAGTGACTCTTTTTGCATCCATGTCTTGCATCCACTGCATCATATACTGAACCTGAGCATGGAGTTGCACATTACGCTCTTCTAATCTTGATGTGGAATCACGATGTTGTTGCATGAGAGTTTGAAGTGAGATATCCAGTTCTTCACATCGTGCTTCTGCTCGTATAGCTCGTTCTTGAGCATCCTGAAGTGATTTTTCAAGAAAATCTAATCGTGCTTGAAGCGTAATTTTATCTTTCTGTGTAGCTGAATCTTTTGTTGTGCGAGCCATATTATTCCTGATTGAAGTTGTCACTCCCACAGGAGATGTTTTTCTGGCTGAAGTTGGATCCACTCTGGATGGTTGAGGAATAGACATGGATGTGGTACTGTTAATCTTACTCCCAATCTCCGTGTTCAGTTTACTTCTTGTACTGTTTGTTCGCACCACACTCTCACGCCATGGACGGCTGCGAGCCTCCACACTTTTCTCGCGAGTTAAACGACGTGGCTCTGTCTGCGGTGTGCTCACAGTGGGCTTCGCACGGGGAGTGGGACAGTTTTGATTCCACGCAGGACGTGTTGGTGTGACATCACGACGAGATCTTGCTGTAGATGATAATGCTGGACGAACCACAGGAGTTTTTGAGGTTGTAGAGGGACTCCATTGTGTTTGTGAATCGGATGTTTTTTTATGTGAGAATGTTGTCATGGGTTGGTAAAGTGATGAAGTCTGAGTGAAATCTTCCACAGTAACAGTTGCCGTGGGAGAAGTTGTAGGAAGAATAGAAAATGGTGCAGTGGAAGTAGTAGTATGAGGAACTGTATGCGAGTCAGCGATATCATCCATAACTTGTTCAATGTGAACACTATCTATGATGGTGGCATCTGTTTTTTCAAATGGATCTCTGTGAAAACTTGGACGCCGTGCAGAATTCACTTGTAACGGTTTATAGTGATCGCTTAGTGTGGAAACATGTATCTGTTTCTCATGTAGATTACTTCGCAGCATGCCGGTAGTGATAAAGGAGGGTGTGGATGGCTCCAGCGTAGGCACTCGAACAGCAGGGGGCGGAGACACACGCGGAATTTTATCATGTGCAATCATTTACGTATTCCTTCTCTCTCTCTCTCTCTCTCTCTCTCTCTCTCTCTCTCTCTTTTTCTCTCTCTTTTTCTTTCTTTCTCTCTCTTACTATTCTATCACCAGCAAATTCCAATACCAGCACTATTGTTACTAACAATTAGTAATACTATTGATATTAGTACAACCCCTCAACCTACTTTTTATTTGTATGAACGACTGAAACGCGTTAAAAAGAAAAAAATAAATAAATAAATAAGAATAGAATCAAAAAAAAAAAGAAAGAAGGAAAATATGTTTTGGTTTTTTTTTTTTTTTTAAGAATAAAAAATTAATTCTCTTCTTCAGAAGCAGAAAAAACAGGGAGTCTTTTCAGTTTAACAAAGACGCCTCGCTCAATCAAGAGAAGAAGTGAAGACAAGAAGAATATATATATTTGTGTGTGTGCATGTGTATCGATAAGAACAATGAGATAAGAAAAAAAAAAGTGGGAGGGGGAGTCGCACTCCACACACATACAGACTAAGAGTCCTCTGATGTACAAAATAAAATAAAATAAAAAACCTATAATTGACGCCATATAACGATAATTTTTCCCTCTTCACATCGTCCTTTTTCCCTCTTGAAACCTCCTTAAATACCCACTGATAGTATGACTCCCTCCCGTTATTCGGTTTTCTCACGACATGGTGTGAAGCATAAAAGAGTTCACAAAGGAGATAAAAAGGGAAAATCAAGAAAGTGAAAAAGAGAAAACAAAGAAAAAAAAAACATAAAAAAAAAGAGTAGAAAGATAAAATGTGAAGGAACATGAATATCTAAACATGGGGAAGTGTTATGAACAGATATAGGGAGTCCATCCACCAGACATCATCCCTGATATTACTCTCCTCGGCAATGACTATTATTATCATCATAATCCTCAATAATAGGGATATATATATACCCAAACTGTATTTCTTTCGAAGGGTTATTGTCTTTATTCATTTTGGAAAAACTCATCTCAAGAGTGAAGATTTTAGTAACATCAAATGCGATAAATAGATTTTTATCCAATATTTCTATCACTCAAGACTGTAATATCTATACAAAAAAAAAAAAAACTTTTTTTTTCTACTTTTTTTTGTTACTTTTTTTTTTTTTTTGCACATTGGTTCATGGTTTTATTCTTGCCTGTATTGAATTGAATGCTACTATGAGGCAAAATCACCAACAGCACCAAAGTTATGAGATCGCAGATAAAGTAAAACGTTATTTAGCGCCTCATACCATGCATCAGCTTTTGCACGCCTTTCTGTTGCCAACTGTAGTACACGTTTTGCTGTTTCCACCAATAAAACATAATAGGTTTGAGGGACACCATCATCATTTGGTTGCTGCAGTTCCCGAGAAGTTATTTGAATAATTTTCTCAAGCTTCATAGTACCAGCGAAGGCAGGTTCGTATGTTTCCTTATGTGCCCAAAGAAGAACATGACTTCGTGTACCCAGCCATACCCACCTCGGAGATACGGAGGTCCCTTTACCATTCCACTTATAGAACCAATCTCCAGAGGCCAAAATAGAAACACTTGTACGAAGATCCATAGTTGTTCTAGTACCTGGTAATCCGACCACATCACGGTTTGGACTCATAGAAGCATTACGTTCCTGATTAGAATGTGAAAAAACTTGAGGAGGCAAAGGATCGGGTAATTGAGGGAGATATGGGGAACCAACAGAGCCTTCTCTTGGGGCATAAATTACAGATCCAGTAGCTTTTCTGTCCCGTTCATCAGGAAATTTATACGGATCCCTATTTCTTTCACTTTGACTTGGCCTCTGGAATGAAGATTGGTATCCACCCATGGAAGCATTCCTCCCATAATTTTGTGAAGCTCCACTAAAGATTCCATGAGAGTTCATTCCAGAAGCATAGTCACTGCGAGATCTATTGCGACGTTCGTAGGGTCGTGAACTGCTGTCTCTCCTGCTGGTTTGTATATAATTACTGCGTGATGGTGTTCTTCTTCCACCACGTGAACCACCTTCACGTCCCCGTGATGAAGAAAAAAAAGAATTCTCAGAAGAGCTATACGTTAGTAATGGCACAGTTCGACGAGGCGACATACTGCCGGAAAAGGTATTATTATTTCTTCCGCTGTAGGTATTTCTACCAGCTAAAGAAGGGGATTTTCTAGATGGACGTCCACCAGGACGTGAGTTATCTGAATCCCTACGACGATTTCCTCCTTCCAAGTTTCCAAACCTTCTATTATCACGTTGTGTAGGATGGTGATTGGCTGATGAGGAATTACTTTCAAAGCGACTACCATTTTCTCTACCTGAGTCACCGTGGGAATTTCCATTTCCCATGTTTCTTAATCTATCGTTAAAAGTTCCCTCTGCAGCGTCTTGAGTTACCTGTCGAGAATCAATAGAGCGTGCGGCTTCATCCGCCATGCCGTAATCTGACATTCCCCGCGGGTTAGGACTCAAATCAGACTTCATTAGTAATGCGTCCACCTTCTCTGGTATTTCTAATTCTTGGGTTTGTGTGGCTGTGGAGGCGCCACGGCGAGGGGTTTGTGTGCCGAGCACCCCACGTCTTCGGCGATTCTCCAGGATTCGCTCCAGGTGAGCTTGATGAAGTGAATCCATACCTCCTTAATATACTTTAGATCAAGATAGTTTTGTTTTGTTTTTGTTTTTTATTTTTATTATTTTTAAGGAGAGAAGGAGGAAAAGACATGAGAATATTGCTTTGTACATCATAATAATATTTATAAATTTTCTCTCCTTACAAGAAGACAAATACAGAATTTTTTTTTTCAATGAAGCTGTAGAATAAAAAAAAATAAAGGAAACAAAGAATAAAATAAAAAATAAAATAAAATTATTTCATCTCTTTTGGGCAAATGAAGGTTCATCTGCTAATCCATGAAAAAGATCAAAGTCTTCATCGGATTCCTGCATTTTCTCTTGTTCAGTTTTACTTTCTCCCGCAGATTTCTTTTCTTGACGTGGTATCACCTTATCCCCACGTTGAATACCAGTATTTGTTCCTGGTATAGTCCAGTAGGGTTCCATATCGTTAGCCGCGCAGGGGGCACGGAACTCCTCTGGAACCTGAAAAGCATCCACAAGATTCACACACTGTGGTGCCAAAACCGTAACGAGATTATCAATGTGAGATCCTAGAATGAAAGACTTCCCAGGAGTTATCATCTGATGTGCCAAAATATAATCCAAGCGATCTTGTTGTCGCGCAAGCGCAAAAATCCACCCAATATCTCTCAATATTTTTCTTCCTCTCGGGTCAGTACATGCTTGAGTTTCATCCATCATAATCTCCATAGAGTGCATTTCCATGTATGCCTCACCACAGTGAAGTACCTCTTGGTGTCTAAACATCACCCAATCATACCACTGATGCTCTGATCCACCTTTTCGACGTTCAATCTCACGTGACTGTCGTAACTGCTTTTTAGCTCGATAATGTTTGTGACTAAAGAACATTAAATGTCTCCCAAGATCTGCAACTCGGGGAGAGTAAAAAGGATTCTTGACAAACCTGTCAACTGAATTAAATGGTTCTAATATGTTTGAAAGCCACCATCCCCAGTGACTGGTACCAATATTTTTTGTAACAGATCTAAATGCAACTTCACGTATTAGTGATGACTGATCTACTCCTTCTTGACGTAAATGTACTACTGCAATACTTTCACTATTTCCCGTACTTCCTAGAGATGCATGAACTCCCATAAAACTATCTGCAAACCAGTGTAACTCTAAAAGACTTTCTTGTAAGAAGTGAATAGTTCCTGCTAATATCATTTCATCTTCATATTTTGGTTGTTTCATTTTTAAATTTGTAAATGATGGTAGTATTCGTCTCCAATTTGTTAAATAAACATAGGATTTAACCAATATTTTTACTAGAGGTGTTTGTACATGTTGTACACCAAAAAATGGATAATTACGTTGTCCATCTGGACCCACAATATATTTTTGTGCAATAAAATGAACAACATTTGTTAATAACTTCTTAAGTGTACCAGCATAAATTGCCGAAGTAGCTAATCGCATTTGTAATGTTAATGCCTGAATTGATGTTAGAGTATTAACATCCCCTATTGTTGAAAATTTTCCATTTACTATTTGAGATGGAAGTAACATCGAAGTAACGGGTAGATGAATGTTGTCAAAGTGAATAACACCAACTCCACTCGCACTCATTGTTGGGTGTTCCCCCTGTATAGGTCTAATACTCACACCTTTCCTTAAAATACCTTTCTCCCTTAGATTCACTACAAATACTTGAGGACCGTGGTTGTCTTGTTTGTTAAGAGTAAGAGTTGCTGTAACAATAACCCAATCTGCGCCAGTTGCTGAAACCACTGCAAATTTTCCTGTTCCTCTTAAAATAAAACAATTTTCTTTCTGGTCATAACGTGCTTCTGTATTTAGTGGTACCCCTTCTGCAATAAGCTCTCTATGTGCAATAGAACCAATAATACTACAATTATCGATACCATCTAGCACTTTTTCTTGTATTTCTTTGGTTCCATGAATTGCTATCATTGCAGCAAATGTAAAATGATCTGCAGCAACAAGAGCCAGTGCAGTATTGCACATGGCCACGGTTTCAAAGAAAGCAGAAAAAAGCTGAGGAGTAGATTTCACTTGCGCAAATGAAAGTAATCGTTTTTTGGCAAGAGATCGAAGAAGTTGAACTGTGTGATTTGAAGTGTTATCCTTTACCCATGATTCATCAGAGCGGTAAACAAAACATGAAGGTCTTGGGGCCATCACTTCCAAGAGAGCAGCTCGAACCTCTTCTTTATAATCTATATCCAAACCTTCACAAATAAAACGAAATGTTGGTTCTTCAAATGCGTGTTCCATGCTGTAGAGTGGTTTTGATGGATTCAGCTCTATCTGAAGAGGAAGAGATCGATGAAATTGTCGACATCGTAAACCCCTTACAATAGCAGTACCATAACTGGTAAAGATTACGTTACTATGGGGAAAGCGACGCACGATAGATCGTGAAACACTATGAAGAATCACTCCAAAAGTCATTCACTTCAAATGTTTAATGTCTATGCAGAAAAACAATTAAGAATGGTTTTGTACATGCTGTTGTTATTGTTTTTATCATTATTGTTGTTGTTGTTTTTACGTGTGTGCGTGTTTGTAAAGAGAGAGAGAGAGAGAGAAAAAAAAAGGAGAGAGAGAGTGTGTGTGCGTAGAAAACAAAAAACAAAAACCTAAAAATCCTGACAAGTGCATACGTTCTTATTTTTATTTTTCTTCTAATACCTTGATCATATGGTTAACACTATATCACAGGAGGTTCATTAGTAATTGAAGAAATAATCATGCGACTACTCCCATCAAACTCGAATGGATTGTCCAACGGATTAGGTGAAATAAAAGGGATGTAGCACTATCAGCTCTTCTCTTTCTCTTTGTCTTATTTCTCTCTCACTCTTTTTTTTTCAGTTTTTCTCGTTTGTTTGTTTGTTTGTTTTTTTCTTTCTTTCTTCTTTTTCTTCTGCCCTCTCTTCTTTTCTTTCTTCCATTGGTATCTTTGCTTCCCTCTCAAGTGTGGGAGGGAAAAGACGGCGTCGAGCTTTGTTTTCTTTGTTTTTTTTTTTTTTCGTTTCCTTCCAACTTCATCATCATCTTCTTCTCATTCTCCCTAATATCCTCTTCATCTCACTCAGTTTGGATCCATCTCATACCATTCAGAGTTACCCACCCAGTCCTCTGATGCCATGCGTGGGTTAGATACCGACAAATCAGCTTTTGTGGCATTATGTGGACGACGCTGGACCACAGGAAGCTGTTTAGGCGGTTGTATTTGTTTTGTAGTGGTACGACCTCCAATCAACTGAACCGAATTGGCAGCAATAACAACCAAACCTGCGTTTTCTTTAACACTACGTACACGTACAAAGAGTGTGGCGCCAAACAACTGCTCCACACGACCTGTTTGACCTATAAGGTGATAAGGTGTATTTGGACCATTTTGAATAATTACTTCTGACCCACGGGTTATAGTATTGTTCATTCGATCTGCTGTACGACGTGATCCTGTGACTGCAGATTTTATTTGCATTGGGGATAAGTAACGCGTTTCACTTCGGTCTGTCAAGACACAGATATCGTTACGGTTAAGACGTACAATACAAGCCACAGAAGAAGAATCAGATAACATTACCAAATCAAAGAGTTTCCAAGAACCAGAAGTATGTCCAAAGGAGCCAACCAATTGACTTTGGTGACAATCACTGGCCCGCACCGCAAGCTCACGTGTAGCAGTGGCACGATCAGAAAATATGTAAACAATATCACCTGTTGCCTTAACCACTGTACCACTTTCACCAGCGTGGTCACCACCATCGACAATAACATGTGTACCCTCTACAAAATATTTCACACAAGAGGCGAGTTCAACACGAACCTTTATTGGTTCTTTTCTTCCAGGGACTCGACATGATAAAGCAACTGTATTAGTGTCTAGAAATATATTCTCAATGGTGCCCACTGTCTCACGCAACTGACCGGATGCCACCCGCACTGTATCACCAATACGTAAATCTGAACCCCTAGGGATTTCCAAAGAGAGTTTTGCAACAGCCTCACGTACACGGTCTCGGTCACTGTTGAAAAATATAGCTAACTCCTCTACCGTTGGTTTTTCCATTTGTGGACCACAAATAACCATACGTGAGGAGACTGTCTTGAGAAGGTAGCCATCTTTATCAAATGTCAAATCACCCCAACGGTATAAATCTCCACGATCTTGTACGTGAATCGCCAAGTTTGGGACAAAAAATCTAGGCGGTAAACGCATTTCAGGTTTATTAAATGGTTTTCCAATAAAATCTTCACGAGGTACTACCTTTACAGTTATTTGGTGATTGCTAGAATCAATTTCAACCACTTGTGCAAGATCAAGACGGTACTGACGTTGACGCAGTCGAACAAATGAGCCGACACGCAATTTCTCAGAAGAAGGTCTTTGCTCCATCATTTGCATTAACTCAGAAGGATTCACAAGGGTAATGTTATAGCGAAAGAGTCCATCCAATCCATTCAAGGCATTTTCAACAAATACCTTCCTGTGAGCCTCAACATAGATATATTCCTTCACATGATCTAGGCAAAAGACTGAAATGATACCCAAGTCTACTTTACGATGTTCATAGTTGCGTCCGATTCGGTATGCGTAGCACTTATTGACAATTCGAGCCACAAGTAAACGCGCCATACGAGGACGACATTTCACTGCAAAGACTTTTGGGTCAGTGTCTTGTGGGAGCAAATGCGATGCATACCGTAATGATGATAACTTTCCCTTAGCAAGACCTTCAGAAAGAAGCGCCTCTGTACGTCCTCCTTTATTCTTTTTGTTCGCACGGTGTCTTTCCTCAATGGCTCGAGCCAGTTCCTCACTTGTCATGTTCTCCTCACCCTCACGAAAGATGTGCGTCTTACGTGGTTCATCTGAAAGCATCGTACCATCATACACTTCACTTTCATCATCTTCATCACTCCCAACAATGAATCCATCATCTTCAGATTCTGAGTCTCCACTCTCAGCTGCATCAATAACATACTTGGAGCGTTTTCGGGGAGATTCCTCCTCCTCCTCCTCATCATCATCATCATCATCATCATTATTATCATATTCCTCCTCATCATTAGACTTGTGTTTGTGTTTTAAGATGTCACGCGAGCGCTTCTTCTTTTTCTTTTTCTTACTGTGTTGCACGTCTCCAAACGTATTTTCGTTTGTTTCTGCAGTTGAAGGAAACATTGGAACTGTTGTATCGGCCATTGCTGTTACATCGAGCAGCTCATCTTCCCCGAGGAGATCGGCAAGCTCATTTACATTGAGTTCTTCCGTCATGCCTACACAGCTATAAGAGAAAAAATTATGAAGGAAACAGTAAATTAAAGAGTTTATTCATTATTTCCAAATATACTTTTTTTCTTTTTGTTACTTATTTTTTCTTTGTTTTTTTTTTTTTTTTCTTAATTGGATAAGAACATCAAAACTTACATTTGCATATTGTGCAACGGAAATTCTACTGAACCTTATAACGTACATCATTCATCTACCACTTTGTAGAGACACAGACACAAGCACGAATACAGATACAAACACAGAAAGTATTCTTTCCTTCTTCCTCAACCTTCATTATATACAAAGGGAGATGAGGGGGTGGGGGGTTCAATAACCTACACCCTGTATTATCACAACTTGTTTCATGGGTTCATTCATTTCACAGCAACATAAAAAAAAAGAACATTACAAGCTAATCTCAGCTAATAGATTCACTCCACGACCTTGATAGAATTTACCTACCCAATGTCTTCCTTCAGCATCAACGTAGGTGCCAAGACCGTGCATCTTGTTATTTTCCCATTGTCCTTCATAGTAAGAACCATCAGGCCATGTGTATTTACCAGTTCCATAAAAACTGTTGATGTATATACCTCCTGTATATATAGCTCCACTTGGAAATTGAATTACTCCCTCACCGCACATATTTCCCTCTGACCATCCACCATCATAAATTGCTCCACCGGCATCTTTGAAAATACCTTTGCCGTGCTGAAATGGATATAACACGGGAGGTTCCAACTGCTGCTGTCCACGTGCTGGGGAACTGGGAACGGGAACTGGTGCTCCATGAGGAATCTCTAAAGTTCCTTCGCGATGACATATCTTTCCTTCATACACACTACCATCAGCGTATTGAAAGGTACCGAACTCCTCTTCCTCTCGAACCTCATCTTTTTTCTTTTTCGCACGATCGCTCTCCTTTTGCATCACTATGATTTTATGTAAGTGTAAATATATGTGTACAATTAATACCTCGGTACCTGTATGTGCAGTTTCGAACGCTAATACCCAAAGCAATTATTCAAACCATTTTTAAAATGTGTGTGTGTGTGTGTGTTTTTTTTTTTTTTAAGAGAGAATAAGGAAGGAGAAAAAAAAAACCATATATAAGGGCAGAAAGGGACGAAAACTGCTAAAAAAAAAAAAAGGATTTTGAAAAGAAAAAATATCGATCCACTCAAACTTACCTTTTAATAGGTTTCTTTTATTTGCGTAATAATATTCTTCAGAAACACAAGCTCCACCGTTTACTTGTCATTGCAACGGCTATCTTCAGTGTTAAATAATACATATTTTTGCTTCCCTATTGCATTTGTCATTGATTATATGTATTTTTTTTTTTTTTTGCATCATAATATTGGATTATGATCCCTAGTTAAATCTAACAAAGGTGGTATGTGTACTCAGTCGGAGGCGGAAGAGAAAAACTAATAAAACAAAACTGAAAAACATATGCACAACGAAAATCATAGAAACAAATGGAAAAATAAAGAGAAAGGCAACAGAAGGCCATAATGCTAAATGGATTGCTACAGCAGTAGAAACCCGTCCTCTCCTCAAAATAAGTCCTATTACCACGACATCAGGAGCAATTACCAATAAGCAACTAGTTGCGATTAAGGCTGGGCTCGTTGGCACAGTAGTCACACCAGCAGCTGCAATCGCAATATCAGCCAATAAAATAGCAAAGGGTAAGACAAATATAGTATGTAAAGGTTGAGGAAGAGTAGTGGCAACCACTAAAGGAGGTCCCTTCTTCGTATGTGAGGAAACACCAGAAGTGGATACAGTTTCACGACAGTTAAGAGATGGATCTAGAGGTACAACAGGTGTCTTAGTTGAGACATCTGCCGAACCAGGAAACACTTTTACTTTGCGATCAGATGTTTGTGGTATTGAAACCTTTGCAGCTACATATCTGGGAGCCAACATATCTCCCTTTTCTTCTTTTGCATCGTAGAGAATAATGGGAACATCATCAGGGGGTGTTACATCTTCAAACAAACCTCCTTCACCTGAGTTGTTATAGTCCTGATAAAAAGGTCTCCAACGGTAAGTTCCTACGACACACCACTCTTCTTCACCAAGCATTCCTGCGTAATCAAGATATTCCTTTTTTTTTTTTTTTTTGATGGAGACGGTTCCCTTTAAAGAAAAACGAAAAAAAAAAATAAATAAATAAGAATAAAAAGAAAATAAATAATAATAAACACTAAATGTTAAAAAAATAAAAAATAAAAAATAAAATAAATAAATAAATAAAAGAATTTTAAATAAGTTAAAAATATATTTGTCAAATTTAGAAAAAAAAAAATTCATCTACTATCATAAAGAGATAGCAGCCTTTGGCTTGTCAGAACGGAGACATTGCACACCTCCATAGGGAAATAAATATAAGATGAAAAGGTTCGCCAAAAGAGCAAAAAGCCTCACATCGTAATAATCCATAGAACCGTTTTTCTCCCACACGTATTTCACAGTTTTCAAACATTTCGGTAGTTGATTCATAGAGAAAAATAAAAAATGAGAAACACTCACTTTTCATTAGGTTAAGGTAGATCTAGGGGCGGTACCAAATTTGCATTCTACTTTTTTCAAAAAAAGACTTTTAAACTGAAGAATAATAACAGTCATATTGTCCGTTCCTGCCCCAGTTGATACCCTCGATAAGCAAGTATCCATTAACCGCTCACAAGCTAAGGAGAGGTCACTATGCTCTGCTACTTCATTTCGAACAATATCAACAGCTTTTTGACTGGATACTATGTCCCATATACCATCACAGGCAATAATTACAAATTCATCTTGTGGAGTTAATTCAATATGAGCTACATCAGGATTTACAGTTACTGCTTGTTCTTCAGGAGGTAAATCGCCACATTTGAATGCAAAATCACCAAAAGCACGACTTAATGACAATATACCATTTACACGACCATTTTGAACATGCCCCCCAGCTTTCATAATGCGTTCCATTTCTTTCGGTAAATTTGGTTTGTGATCTTCACTTAATGCAAAAGCAATGCCATCTCTACATAACACTGCACGAGAATCACCAACGTTACCACAGTAAAGATGATTTTGAACTAATATCACGCAATTTCCTGTAGATCCACTAGGTTCATGTGGTGAACTTTTCAACATTGCCGCATCTCCTGCAATAAACCCGTCACGAATAGCTTTTACTATATTTCCTTCTTTAAATGAATCCATCGATGTAATCCACTCCAAGATGTGCGTAGCGGCAGTTTGAGACATTTTACTTCCACAATGTCCATCAAAAACTGCTGCCAAAGCTCCATCTTCAGCAGCCATATGAGATGGTAATCTTGGTAAAGAAAGATGAATAGTATGAGCATCCTCCATTGTACTTCTCCATCCTTGCATACTGCTAGCACCAACCCGGAGTTTATCATCTTCCATCAAAATGGAATACTTGTCTCTAACGGGTGTGTACAATATTGTCTGTGTATTGCCACGAAGTGGCGTAAAGGGCCTCATTTATACTATTTACCCTCCCCACCTAAAATTATTAACACAAAAATAGTGGGAAGGATGGGGGGGGGGGAAAAAAAAACTGAATCTAGGATGTTCACATGAGGAAAGTAGAAGTTAGAAGAGCAAAAAATAAAAGAAAACAGATAAACAACAAAACAAAAAAAAATAATAATAATACATATAGACACACACAGAGAGATACAAAAGCTTTAATTAATAAAGTTTAATTTCGTATACAAAACAATTAAATACCTTTTTTTCACCTTTCACTCTAGGCTTCAGTCAGAGTGAAATAATTCTTACTCCTTCTCTATTATTAGTAATATTAAATCTTTGTTTTTCTTATTTTTTACCTCCCTTCGCAGCGTTGAATTTGAAGAAGATGATATCACCATCTTGAACTTCATAATTACGTCCTTCTTGATGCTGTTTTCCAGCCTCACGGCATGCAGCTTCACTTTCCAAATTATCATAGTCTTCCCAGTGAATCACCTCTGCACAGATAAATCCCTTCTCCATATCAGTGTGGATCTTACCAGCTGCTTGTGGTGCTTTCGTACCTCGCTGAATTGTCCAGCATTTCACTTCATCCGAACCAGCAGTAAAAAAATGAATCAAATTAATAGCATGATATGCTGTTGTAATTACCTTATGTACTTGTGATTTGGTCTTATTGGTATTGCAAAACTCTTCCACTTCTTCTGGTGACATATTAAGAAAATTTGATTCCAACTCTGCTGATATCGGGATAAGAGGCTCACCAGTATGTTGGTCGATCCATTCCTTCAATTTAGGAAGCCACTTGCTTTTTTGCCGGAGAAAATCTTTCTCAGACATATTGGCCAAGAAGACAGCCGGTTTGGCTGTTAAAAGTTGCAAAGTATTGAGATAATCAATCTCTTTACCGTTCCATTGGCAACACCGAACTTGTTCTCCATTTTCAAGGTGCTCTTTTACCTTCCCAAGAATCTCTAAATCACTTTTTTTGCTCTTGTCTAGGCCACGATTTACTATAGGTGTCAGCTTATCAATTAGCCCATTGACAACCTGTAGATCTTTCATAACCAATTCTGAGAAGATAATATCCAAGTCACGCACAGGGTCCAAATCACCTTCCACGTGAGTAATTTCTGTTTCTTCAAAAACGCGAATCATATGAATGATACCGTCACACTCATTAATGTGAGATAAAAAGGCGTTACCAAGACCTTCTCCATTGCTAGCCCCACGAACCAAGCCAGCAATATCCCGAATATGAATCTGAGCAGGAACAACCGAAGCAGGTTTATTGATCCTTACCAATTTATCAAACCGTTCATCAGGAATGTTGATGTCGGCAGTGTTTGGATCAATCGTACAAAAAGGTCGATTTTCTGCGGGAACACTCTTTTTAGAGAGAACATTGAAGAAGGTTGACTTACCAACATTTGGAAGTCCAACAATGCCAACTTTTAGGTTGCTTCCCGGTCGACCCAGGAGAACTGTGCGTGACTGTTGTGACTTATCATCCTTCTTCTTGGGAGGCATAGTTTTCCTTTTTCTTTAGATATTTCTTTTATTACTCACTCAAAGAGAAAGGGATTAGAAAAAAAAAAAATGATAATAATAATAATAACAGTAATAATGATAAAAGAAACTCGTTAATCACTAGGAAAAGTCCACGTAGAGAAAAAAAAAAAAAATAGACCTTCATTCTATTACCTCTACAAACCATGGAAAATATGAAAAGTAAAATACTCCCTACTTGAGAGAATTCAAAGATAAAACAAAGCATTTGACATTCTTACTACACCTCCTTCCCCCTCTTCCTCTCCATCCTCTTCTTCCCCTTCCTCTTCTTCTTTTTCTTCTTCTTCTTCTTCTTCTTCTTCACGGGTATTAACATCTCTGACATCACCAGAAGATGGACATTCTACATCTTTCACCTCATCTGAGTGGTAATGACAAGCACAGCGATTGGGTTGTATCAAACGTTTAAGTTCCTCTAGTTCTCGCTCCTTTGAGGAAATAATTATTTCATTTTCTACTAGGGCATCCTTGAAAACAGTGATATTATCCGTTGGGTCACACACCTCAACATCATGACCACTTGGAGAAGGAGGTCTTTCAGAAATTCCGAGAGACCCTTTATTTTTAATATACTCTCGGATCTCATCATTGGTCTCCTTTAACTTATTAATGTGGTTTTGCATGACCTCTATATCATGAAGAATAATCTCAATCTGGACATTACCGGCGTCAGCCCCAACTAATTTCTTTTCCACAGCAGTTGTGCGACGAAGCATGTATACACCTGGGAGAACCATTTCACCCCAGTCATTCCTAGGCTGTTGACTCATATTCTTTATCCTTTCAAGAAAAACCAAGAATAAAAATGGATACGTTTTTTTTTTTTTTTTTTTTTTTTTTTGTACTTTCCTACCTCCAATTTAGCAAACGATGATTGAAACTTGGCATTTTCAAGAATGAGAATAAATGTAGAAAATACAAAAAGCTTCTAAAAATCCCTCTGCTACCTTTTATTTTTATTTCCATTCCTTTATTCGAAAAAGCAAAGACACGCCATCCATAGTATTTTTAAGTGCCGCAGCACATTCTGTAAACGGGACACTGTAATCACAACGCATCTCATCAAATGGAGGAATAGGATTCATAATATCTCCATTCTTTGGTTTATTTTCGCTACTTGCACTATCCAAGGTAAGACTTTTCCCCACTTCCGAAATGAGTTTCAAAAAGCTGTCGTGTGAATTTTCACAAAGTGTCAATTTAGAAAGGTAGGCATTGGAAAGTAATGTAAATCGCAAGGTATAAACAATGGCTTGTAGAAACTCATTTTTATCATGATGTTGCGTATATCGATGATGCAAATATTGGGCAAAAAATACCTCAGAAACTCCTAGAAGTTCCAACTTCTCTTCAATAACACCACTCAGGGCATTATGAGCAATGTGTAATGCTTTCTCACATATTTTCACAACAGAACTGTGTGCAACCGGATCGTAAACAGGTATTAACACAGTGGCCACATCTTTCTTCCCATATAACCAAATGCGTTCATCATCCAAAACCGAAACCTTTTGAACAAATCCAAGAAGAATTCTAGTATTCCGAATTCCCATATCTCCAGAGTTCATAGATAAAAGAAACTCAGAAAAACTATGAAACGGAGTAGCACCTGTCACCAATTCCACCATATGAGTGTAATTCAATGAAAGGCGTTCCAAAGGAACTATACCCAAGTCAAAGAGAGATTCTTTCACTTCAGTATCTAATAATCTTTGAGAGGCCACAAAAACAATATTCAGAGTTTGTAATAAACTCAAAAATGTTTCCAATTCTTTGCCTCTTATCTTAAGAGAGCATGAAAAAAGCAATAAATTACCCCCATGGTTATTAGAATTAAACAATAGTAGTTTTGCCTCAATACTTAATGATATACAAATCAAGACAGCGTTATCAACTATCAACGGTTCATCTAAATATTTTCTGTATAGTCCAAAGCAACTATCAATCTTTTCACCATGTGGGTCAATGGCAAGAAAAAATAATTTCTTCTGCTGAAGCGTAGCTGTCACCAGATATCTAGCAAGGCTAGAACAACACTTTTTTATAAGCAGATTATTTTCACTCAAAATAGACTCCATAACCTGTAAAATACTCAATTCGTGTGCTAATTCTCTTAAAGGGGATACATTTAAAAAGACAAAAGCCTCGTTTATCCAGTGTTTCACACAGGAAAGCGCGTGCACCATAATTCGGCGAGTAATTAAAGAAGGTTTCAATTCGTTACAGAGATTTCTTAAGGTAGAAAAAAGTCTGCATGACAGAAGAACTACCAGAAAATTAGATGCTTCTTTGACGCGAGAAGGTGTAACTGGACTGCAGAGTAAAATACAAGAAATAGATACAGATGAACCTTCTGGTGTCTCTCTAGCAGTCCCTGTTGCAGAATCTCTGATGGCAGAAATAATCTCAGAAGAAGAAATACAAAGGTCACCCGATTCATCTAAAAACAAAGGCCTCCCTTGAACACATATACTCCTGTAGCACTTTTCCACTAAATATAGTAATTTACTGCTCTCCATGATTTCTTAAAAGAATCATTTCCTTTTCAGGAAAAAAAAAGAATTCAACAAACCAAGATCTCTCACCAAAAAGGAAAGGGGTGTTTAAAAACTCTTCCATAGAACGAGAAAACATGAAAAAGCAAAAAAAAAGACACCCACCCATCTCAGTGACCATGAAGAAATAAAATGGGCAATAAAATACGGATGGGAAATAGCAAGAGAGAATTTATCCAAAAACTTTTTTAATTATTACTAAAAAAAAAATGAGTAAAAAATAAAAAAAAAATAATAATAATAATAATAATAATACAAGAAGAAAAAAAAAAACGGAATATTAAATAGAAGCTCAAAAAGAAAAAAGTTTATTTCTTACGCTAATTAGAAGAGAATGACAAAGGATAAAACTCATCTATACCTTTAAAAGCGTAGTTTAGGCTTCCTTCGATCAAAACAAAATAAAGTTCTTTCTTACCCTTAAGATAGTTTATTTGGAGAAATGTCATATTATACGCGGTTCAGCAGTCCCGTTTTTAATCCTCAATTGACAGTAAAGACTCCATCCATTGCATCTACAGAAGTGGTAAAAAGGTAAATTGAGATACTCGGAGCAATCCCTGCAACACACCATGGGTAGTTAAGGTTCCCCTCCAACGAATGTCATAAGAATTGGCGCTCGATATTTACTGGCATTTGTCTTTGGATAGAGCTGTGATTTTTAACGGAGTGGTTTCTGTCCACGAACCGCTGCCATTTCCACTTTCCTCTCCCACACAACATTTCGGGGACAAGATTCTATGTCAAAGGGACCCCTGACAACGTAGCGGACCATCCCTTTCGCGGCAACGAAGTCCTTCTCACTTTTCTGAGCGACAACAAAAACCCGCGAACCGAAAAACAAGGAAGACCAAAAACAAAAGAACCTTTTACCGAGGGAAAAAAAACCCTGGCATTCCCAGGGACCGAATTCGGGCAGCCCGACGGCACAAATTTTAACCGACAACTCTCGGAAAACGGCGGAGCAACTGGAACCTCAATTCCCGTTCCGGAGAAAAGAGGTTCTTCAACGCACCCCCTCCCCGCAACGACGCCCCAGCGAACGACACCAACCCCCCAATGCAGGACGGAAAGAACCGTGGAAACCAACAAAAGCACCCCCAGGAAAAGAAATTTTCAACGACCGCCCCGCCATAACAAAACCTTTAACCAATGGGGCCGCTCCATCTCGGCGGGGGGGTGGGAAAAGGTCGAGGGGCCGCTCCACGGAACCATTCCCCCCAAAAAAAAAGGACGGATACAGCTTCCTTTGCTGCAAACGTTATTCGTGAAATTCCCATTATATTTTTTGACCGAGCGAAAACTGAACCATTCCCTTCAAACACAAGACGCCGAGAGGGGAACAAGATCCTCGCAAAAGGACGAAAAGAGAGAACGCACACACACCCAAAAAGCAAACGAAGTGTTTTTTTACACAAAATGTCACAACATAAACGGATATTTCCTACAGAAAAGAACCACCACAGAAACTCGAGAGAATCTTATCCCTTCGCAAAACCCGCGCAATAGACCAAAAGACGGCAAAACGAGAAACTAAAAGGCTTCTCGGGAAAATGGAACCAAAGAACGTCAAACCCCATTGCTTGCATTGCCCCTGCTGGCCGGGACGCCGCCGCCGCCAAACTGCCAGAGGGGAGAAACCCGAACCGGTCGACGGCGCGGGCTTGCCCCATGCTCCTCTTTCCCGTCCCGCGGGCAAAGACCCCGGGCCGCGCGAACCCCGCCACGAAGTGAAAAAAGAGAAGTTTGGTTTTTGGAGTCCTCTGTACATTGGCCATCGGCAGAACCACGTGGGGTGTCGAAGTCCGTGTGGCTCAATGGAAGAGCATCTGACTACGGATCAGAGGGTTGCAGGTTCGAGTCCTGTCACGGATGTTTTTCGTTCACAGAAAAATCCGTCCTTCATTGGTGGTTTTTTTTTTTGTTTTTTTTTTTTTTTTTTTTGGCCTTCCGGGGGGAAGCGCGGGCATCCGAGGTCCTTCAGCAGCCATTCTGCATTACGAAATCAAGGGGCCGACACGACCCGCATGCTAAACGCCAAAGCAACATCTAAGGGAATGGGCGGAAGAACAACCGCGGCCTGGTTTGCTGTTGTTTTTCTTTTCTCTTGCGCAAGCAAAGAACCCCAACAGCCGTTGCCAGGCACCGCCCCCGCCGCGCGAGCGGCATCGGGGGGAACCTTGCCTAATCCCAATCCTTTTTTTTTTTTTTCAAACACCCGCAGCGGGAGAAAGGGTTAAGGGCGTTTCACCCGGCCCAGCCCCGCGCGGCGGGCCACGCCTCGCCAATTACGGCGGCGTTGGGGTAGGGAAACGGGGAAAAACAAGGCCCAAAAACCAACAAACCAATAGCCAAACGAGCCCCCACCGCCACAGCGCGCGGAAACCAACCTGGAGGAGCCCGCGGCTGCCCGAAGCACCGTCGCGGCATTTCCCCGCGCTACGGAAGGGCGGGCGCACCCCGGGAGACAAGTCCCCTCAGGCTTCCTCTAAGGGAGGCGCTTTGGGGAAGCCACAGGCGTGCCCGTTCGCGTTGGGAGTGTTGGCTGGCCCCGCTGGGGTTCCCCCGGCCGTCTCTTTGGGCGGGCGGGTGGCGCGCATCAGAGGAGCAATCGCGGCGGCGGATGCCGCCGCTTTCTGGGAGCCCCGGGGCTCTTGCCCCATTAAACCTCCTGCGGCGTGCCGTTGGCATTTCTCTGTGGGCAAATGGCCGCGCCCACGCCGTGCATTGTTTCTTTCTTGGGTTGTTCTGTTTGGTTTGGGGCCTTTCCCCACACACACAAAAGCACGTGGGCAGAGGGTTGCTTGCCCCATGCCCCGCGTTGCGGTTGCCGCTTTTCTTTTGCGTTCCATTTGGGGCCCCGGACCCCGCGCAAGCGGGGAGACCAGCCGCACCGCCGCAGCAACAGAGGAATTAGTTTTCCGGCCACCCTATCAAGAATCGAACGGGCAGCATGTTATGCACCAAGACGGTGCTGAGCGTGGCGCGTGGTGAAATCTAGGCAACTCTTCAGAAAGAGCGCTTTCCCATTAGACTCAACTTGCCTGGTGCAAACGGCCGGGGGTGGGCAAATGTTTCCTTGCGCAAACGCAACGTTCCACTTCCCATAAAACCACAATCTATTTTTCATATGTGTGTGCTTTTTTGTTGTTGTTGTTGCCACCGATATCACGGAGCTATGAGTGCCTATTCGATTGTTTCTCGCGGCGTGAGCCTTCGGCATTTCACCTTTTTAACGGTATTGCGCCAGGAAGCTTCGCACGTCACGCCTGGCCCTGGTTCGGCGGGGTCAAGTAACGACTCACCCAGCTGAAAGTGCGGCTTTTATACTTGCTTCCGTGCGCTTTCCACCAGAACTATCCGTTCCACCCCTGAAGCTGGAGCTCCAGGAAAATGTTGAATGGCTGAATTTCATCAGCGGAGACGCCGTGGCGGAGGGGCCTTATTAGAACCGAAAACTCCTTCTAATTTTTCTTGCGTTGCTGTCGCGGGCCCAGGTTTTGATATACAGAACCTCGTGGAAAGGAGGGAACTTTCCACAAGATGCCCCTATTTCCGCGGGGTTTCTGGTAAAACACAGCGCTTTCTCGAGGCCGCCCCGCCCCCAGGCTGGGCGCAAGACCACCCCCCTAGAGCAACCGCGCGCCCCATGCCTTGCAGCCGACCGGTCCCAAAAAGGCCCCGCATTCCATCAGCCAATTGGTTTCCCGTAATTTTGGGCTTTTAAGAGCTGTGCGGGTGCGGGTTAAAAATGTTTTTGTGATCGGTTCTCTGCGGCGCGCTTGCCCGGGCGAGGCGCCGCGGGCTCCCAAAATATTGGGGAAGGAAACCTTTTTTCCCGCGCCCCACACGAAACTAAAAATCGAATTAAACCTTTTTCCCATATTCAGAATGCGACGTCTATTTTTCAGCGCTGTACGATCATGCATTTTTGCACTGGCGAAGCGTGTTTGCAAAAAAAAAGCTTTCCGCACGGCGCCGCAACGGAGACACGCGCACGCACACCCCCATGCGGGCAAACAGGTTTGCGTAAGCAATGGTTTCGTTTTTCTTTTTCAATAATATTTTTCTTATGCTTGTGAAAGCTGACACCCCCCGGACGATTTTGTAGACATTAAGAACCCCTAAAGCCTTTCCTTTTGTGAGATGGTTGCTTGTTGTGCGGCTTGCCGCGGCTGTGGCATGGATTTGTTCTTAAAAAGTGATGCCTGCAGATTTTTAATGAGCAACGACAATCCACAGCAGCACCCACCCACGCGAAAGAAACCAGCAACACCATCAGGGGCACCCCGCGCCTTTCACGAAATAAAGAAAAAAACGTTATTCCCCCCCCACCCCACCCCCCAGACTTGCCCAAACCCCAGGCGGGACCAGCGCTGGCGAACGAGAAAAAACCGCGCCCGCACGCGCGGCTTGCACGAACAACGCGTTTAAAACAGTATCTGGGGAAGTGTTGGGGTGTAAATTTATTTTGACCCTCTTTCCCCCCCCCCCCGACGGTGGGGGCGCGCGTCGGGCGTTTTGGTCACAGGATCGTTCTTGGCGCTTTGGGCCGCCATCCTCCCCAGCAGCGTGCTGCGCCAAGGTGGTGTTGCAATTGCTGCCGGTGGCCGCTTTCACCGCCCCGAAGGGCCGTCCCACATCGGATTTTTATCCCACAATTGCATCGGAGCCGCCGCGTATGATTAAATAGATATGCGTTTTGAAACCAGAAGCGGCGAACAGCGAATGGCCATTCAGAGCGCCTTGCCTTTCCCTTTTTAAAACTACTTCCTGGCGCTCTCCTGTGGCGTGATCGGGGTTGCGGTGAATCCTAAAGGGAAAAAAAAGGAAACCGAAGCCACGCTTCCTGGTAGGAAGAGGGGGTTCAACGGCGTGAAAATGAGATCGAAAAAGAGAATCTTCCTTATGTTGCTTGGCTTTGTCTTCCCCTTTTTGGATCGATGTGTGGAAAATAAAAAATGCGGCCTTTTATTTTTTACAAGGCAGCAATGTCTGAATTAGTCAGGAATCCTTTGGGGCGTTCGCCTGCGATCAAACGAATTTGATTTGCCCCTTTCCCCCACGTCAAGAAGAATAAGAGAAGTATAAAACAGAAATCAATTTATTTAAAGACTATGACCAGTAAGAAAAATATGCTATGTGTTCTTGGCCTTGTCTTATCCACTCGCCTCCTTATTATTTAGGACCATCTATATACTAATCCTGGGCAAGACGCTCGTTAAATTTATGGGGTGATTTCTTGCTTTTCTTTAAACCTTTCACTTGCTCCAAAATGAAAGCGCACCTAGTCCAAAGATCGTGCGCCAATCACACACCGCGACGCCAACAAGGAGCTGTCATGTGCACAGGCGTTGTCCTGAAGCCAGGGGGCTCTCCTGGGTTGTGACGGTTTTCAGGATTCACCAGCGGAAAAAGCCGAATCGCAGATGTTGTACCCCACCTGCCCCTTGGGGCAGCCGCGGGGGAAGGGGTACTGGCACCCAACGAATTTGCCTATGTGGCGGGGGGCGCGCCCTGGGGGTAAGGAGGCCCTTTCCGTTTCTACTTAACCCAGTTTTTGATTTTACGTTTCTTGTAATGCCATAAAACCTGGACTCTGAAAACACTTTCCAAAGAAAGGTGTTGTTATTCCAACCAGGTGGCGTAGGGAATATCTGAATTACAAAAGTTTCTCGCGGCATTCCTCCCTCTATCCATTTTTTCAGCTCCTTGAAGAATGCCTTCTCAGAGGCAAAACGTATTTAATACGAATCCTGGTGGCCGCAGAATCTTTGCGAGTGCGCGTTCCCCTTGCAAGAATGAAAAGGAAAGAAAAAAATATTTATTATAGAAGCTTGTGAAAAGAAGATGCATCTGGATTTTGTCTATGGCAGTCTAGGTTCTGAGAGTGTTCTGATCTTCTTTCGTGCTGCTTTATTATTGGATGGGAACCTTTCTTTGTCAAGTGCACGCGTGCAATCGCGACTTTATACGACTTTAAATGGCGCCGACGTTTTAGCAAAGTCTGCGCAACCTTTGCTTGGCTAGGAACGGGGCTCTAAAACCCTTCTTTTCCTGTGTTTTAAGCTTTTTGGCTATGTGACATCCGCGTGCAATGCGCGGTTGCCGAACGCAATGGGCCACGTCACGACACTCGTGACGAACCACAGTGCTCAAAAAACTTTCGAGGGGCAGCCTCCTGCCGTTGGTGAATGTGGGGAGGCGCAGCCCCGATTGACTGGATCCCCAACGGTTTGCTTCGAAGGGCCGCAGGGCCCCGTTTGCATCTTGCTATGCGTGCGGCATCGCTTGATCGAATGCCCAGGGGTTCCACATTGCTCACCAGTGGCGTTCCGCTTTGGTACGGCGAACCTCCGGCACCTCCCATTTGGGAAAAATATACGCGGATAGCAAACGCCAACGCGAGCAAGATGCGGAACACCATCGATGTGGCAACAGAGACTCTCGTTGCCAGGGCAGTTTGAAACGTTTTGCCGAGCTCGCGGGAAACCGATGAAAGAGGAGAGCGCAATAGCCCTCATCACCGCAAACGGTTTGGACCCATGGGCAAATTTACAGTAAGCATGAACGCTGAGTGTCACGGTGTTCTTGGAAACAGTGCCCGTGGACATGCTGACAATGGGATTGCAGGAGATGGTGGCGCATTCAGAGATAAACCAGGACAGACTATTATCATAGCACTAGAAGGGCTAGAGCATTCCAGTCGCGCACGAATTAAAAGGATCAAATAGCGTTCCGCTTGGCGCGGATCACGGCGGGTCGATGGTCGGAAATCTCAACTTTGACGAAAAAGAATTTTCTGCAGGCCGAGGGTCGGAGCTGTGATTTTGGATGGGGCCGAGGTTACAAAAACAGTTAAAATGGATCCCCATCAAGCCTCCCGCTTTGTAAAAAAGATTCAGGGCAAGGGCGCGTTTGCTCCCATACGACTGCTGGCCGCTTTGCGCCCATAAGAGTACCCCACACATTTGACAACCAACAACGTGGAACGTATTCTGGCTTCATATGGTAGCACTGCTCATTCGAACAAGTGCGGTGCATTGAGGCACGTGGCAAAGTTGGTTGAGGTCCACGGCATGAATCCGCACGCGACCGCGCAACTCGCAAAACATGTGAATCCGTTTGACCTCCCGCAGGAAATGGCTTGATATCTTGCCACCACACGGCATTGCTCACAAACGTTTCTTCGGTGTCGGCGTTGGTGTGATAAAAGGTTTTTCATAGTGGTTTCGAGTCTTGGATTCCTCCCGAAAAGGAAAAGATAAAAAGAGGTCATAGTACGATCACACATCTTCGGCAGAAGCACGGACGAATTGCGCCAGTAGAGGAAGAAAGCACAACCCCTCTACAGCCAGTTCAGGCGGCGGTGCTTGATATTGGTTGGATTGTATCCTGGTTGGACGGGGAATTTTTTTTGTTGTTTCTAACACATTTGGTCTTTGCTGGGATTAAACGCATGCTAGCGTTCGAGAAAAAGTTCAAGAGTCATTCCCGTGGCGGACGCGGCTCTTTTGCGAGATGCGGGGGGCAATAACGGATGCCCCATCATTAGAAACAGGTTCCTCGGTCGTACCTTCTTCCCTCATTGAAGTAAAACCGTAGGAGAAACGCCAAAGATGGATAGCACAGCCGTGCGAGAAAAACAGCGCGACAACGCAGCAGGCGGTCTGTCATGTGGTGTCGCTTTGTCGGTGGTGGGCTTGGCGAAAGGGGTTAAAATTACAAAGGTGGGCGGAGGGGTCTGGGGAGGAAAGGGGCCTTAGAATCTGCCACTTCATAAGTCCTGTGGGGTTAGTCTTCCGGAAGAATAGAGAATATAATGTTTAGTGTCTTTTCTTTATTCTTCATGTCAAAGACTGGTTGTGGAGAATCAATTCGCACCTCATAGATTTTTTTTTCGTTTCTTTCTGTTAATTTGCCCAGCGGAGTTTGGCCAAATTAGGAAGCATTTTCGAATTTTGTAAAACCCCCTTTTTGCGGTGATAAGCTGTAGTTTCTCTGTCCTATTGTCCAGCAAGAGTTTCTGTAACAATTCAATGGGTTTGTGGGGCTTGCGCGGCGCCGATATTTTGCGTCAAAGGAGAAAAAAACTCTTTTTTTTTGTCGCGCAGGGCCGTTCCTATACAAAGTCTGCGCATTGATTGGCCAAGAAAATGCCGGAGGGCCGCAGCGCTGATGGTCTAGGTGGTTATGACGTCGCTTTAACACGGCGAAGGTCTCGGGTTTGAGTCCCGATCGGCGTATCTTTTCACCACTCTGCAGTGCCATTGGTAGGGCCCCACGTAATACCTTACCAGGAATTAAAATGTTGGTTGTTTTCTTTTTTTTTCTTTGAATTCTTTTGCCCCAGTAAAAGGCCAAAGATTATTATTATTATTATTAATGACAATCTGGTCTAAGAATTTCTTTGTCAAGCAGTATTTTCTATAACGTTTCTGCTTTTAAGTCGCGTGGCTAGGCCATATGTTGTTTCGCAGTCTTTTTTTTTGGTTTGGTGCAAGGGCGGCCTCTGGCCCAACCTTTCCCCATGTTTCATCGCGCGTCCCAACGCGGAATATTTTAAGAAATTATAGGTAAAAAAATTTCGCCAATTTATTTGGATTACGTTGAGGCTTTTAATGCGCACAGGCCGATCGGGCAGGGTGAGGCCGGCTTCTGGACGCCAGCGAAGGGACCAGAACCCTTCCACAGGCTGATTCCAATTTCCCTGGCCCCTCTCTGGCTCCAAAACGGGGTGTGCGGGCATAGGTTGTGCTGATTCTTCTCAAATGAAGTATTGGTTTTTTCACAAATAGGGGAACGGATTTGGTAAATGACTAAGCTTGCGAGCGCTACCAACGTGCTCTGGATTCCTGCCCGCGAAAGCTGTGGAAAAAACCGCCCCAAGCTTTCTGAAGAAGGCCGTCCGCCATTATTGTCCCATTCCTGTGGCAGAAAATGGCTCGTGTAGACTCCTATAAACTTACAGGTTTTCTGTGGCGAGAGCGAATCCGCAAAAAAAAAAAAATCCATTTCAGGGCTCTGTAAGAATCCTTGTTGTGGGTTTTTTTTCTCCACTGACGCACTTTGGCTTCCCTTTTTCTTCATGCCCTCCCCACGTTCAGTAAGGTCTGTTTTGCCCAAGATGAAGTCTACCACAACCACTATTTTTCTACAGCTTCAGAGAGACGCAAGCCGCTAGCATTTCCGTTTGCGTCCCATTATGTTCGAGAACTATGCCGCAGAATATAAATTATAACCTAATGGCCGTTCTCTGCTTCCAATTGCGTGGCTCGATTTGCTGTCGCGGTGCCCTTGGCATGGGCCGAATGCGTTGCCGGACGATCATTTCCATCGGTAAGGCTGATTCGTTTATTGGCATTTGCAATTTAAGCTTTACTTGAAACGCACTGCTGCCCAGTTACACCGGGTGTGAGCCCACATGATGACCACCAGATTCATGTCGTTCCGAGCGAATTTGGAACCGTAATTGTTTCCTTTTTCCCCACTTGAGCATAGAATTTTCTCCCAATCCGCATTGCCAGCCATAAAAAAGAGAATGAAACATATACTAGATGCGTAAACCTCACATTTGCCACCCAAAGCGAATGAACACAAACCCATAAATACGGCAACCCGTCGGCACTAGCAAACTGTCTAGGCATAATGCTCCGATTTTTTATTTAGAATCAATAAGCGGGGCCGTGATGACCGTTTTCTGCATTTTTCCACAAGGGCAAGGTTGAAACACCAAGA
Source organism: Trypanosoma theileri (assembly GCF_002087225.1). NCBI lineage: Eukaryota > Euglenozoa > Kinetoplastea > Trypanosomatida > Trypanosomatidae > Trypanosoma > Trypanosoma theileri. The sequence continues at coordinate 574 of NW_021639865.1, read as the reverse complement.
TGGTGGCTGGCGATAATTCCACTGGACTGAACCTGCAACGGAAAAGAAATGAATAAACATCAGTCTTCAAACCTTACAGCGTCTAGAGGGAAAGGAAAAAAAGTATTGCGCAATTTCACTGTTGGGTCTCTTCCACCTCCTGATTATCTACAAGCCGCTGGAGGAATCTAAACCATTAATTCATCCTTAATATTGACGAAAAGAAAATCCTAAAGGCCCGTTTTAACCCGCCACAAAGAATGGCGAAAGGGGATGTGTTCCGTGGACCTTCAACAACCGAGCGTTTGCTGGTTGCAATGCAAAGCGCAAATTGACGAAAAAGAGATATTCCTATTTCAATATTTTTTTCTGCACAACAACGCAAGTCTTGGCAACTACTTTCGAAAGGTGTAAACACCATTATAAGTTTTACCCAGCGTAACATTAGACTATTCATTTCCGAAGCCACATTGCCCAAATGTTCCCTCCCACTACAAAAAAAAAAAAAAGAAAACAACCAACATTTTAATTCCTGGTAAGGTATTACGTGGGGCCCTACCAATGGCACTGCAGAGTGGTGAAAAGATACGCCGAT
>NW_021640081.1:0-2920 GCF_002087225.1 Trypanosoma theileri | reverse complement strand
AACCAAATGAAATACATTCTATTAAATACAACATTACACAACCTCCCACGAATAAACAAATCCTTATATTACACCAACCCCTATCAAACCACCACCTCCCAAAAACCCCGATTTTAGCCCAAATCAACAACGGGGAACATGCATGAATTTCCAGCCAAAAAGTTGAACGCTCCTAAAATCCCCAAAAATCTCCGAAAATTTGGACCCATTTTCCACATTTTTCCACAACAGTAATCACCTAAACACCTGAAACAAATTAAATCAACCCCTAAAACAACCACAACCACCAACACAAACGTAACAGCCAAATCACAATACCCCACACCCCAACCCAACCAAATAAAACACTTATATTAAATAAACTTATAATTAAATCAAAATATAACCATTAATAGTTCATCTTATAATTCATTACCATCCCATCCTTTATTGTTGATGTATATATCATAATAATATCATAATAGTAAATCATTATACAATTTATTAAATACAACCCAACACCACTATATCGAACAAATCATAAGAATTAACCCAACACCACAAAAACCCAAACCCTCCAAACACCAAAATCCTTATATTACACCAACCCCTATCGAACCACCACCCCTTCGAAAAACCTCAATTTTAAACCAAATTAACAACGGGGAACATGCATGAATTTCCCGCCAAAAAGTTGAACACCCCTAAAAAACCCCAAAATTCTCCGAAATTTCGACCCACTTTTCTGACCACTTTTCCACATTTTCCCAACCAACTACGCCAATTACACCACCAACCACCAACATACACACTACACCAACATATCCATCAACCATCAACACCCACATCCCAAAATAACAACCACTACACACTCCCACCCAAAACAAATCACCGCACCATACCCCACACCACACCCCAATCCAAACAACACCACCAACAACACCACCAGACAAACCCACCCAACCCCCAAAACTCAAACACCATCAAACAAACCAACAAGCCCAAATCAACACCAACCCACACAACTAACCCACCAACACACAACCTCACCAGGAACACTATTACAGATTTCATAAACTAGAATTAAACCAAATTAATATTCAAATAAATTTCTATCTTCTCATCTTTACCCAACATCATTATTGTGTATTAATTATACAAACAAAATCATTCATATTAAATCATAACTTAGTGTCTATTAAATAAATCTATATAAAGTACCACCACGTAAATCCCCCTGACCAAACAGATCACCAAACTCACAAACCTCCATACCATCCAGAAGTATTCACAATACAACAAAACCCCTCAACATACAAACACAAATTACACCCAACCCCACAAATCACCAACTCACATGCACAACCCAGCTACACAAATAAAACAAAGAAACCAACCAACACCACAAAACAACTTTAACTCAAACACACAAACATCAACTAACATATAAACCATCCAACAATCAAATAAAATACACCCCCAAAACAGTATTTTCTTTTATTACACCAACCCCTATCGAACCACCACCCCTCGAAAAACCCCGATTTTAGCCCAAATTAACAACGGGGAACATGCATGAATTTCCAGCCAAAAAGTTGAACGCCCCTAAAATCCCAAAAATTCTCCGAAAATTTGAACCCATTTTAGCTTAATATCCCAACACCCATACCAACCTAAACCCCAAACCACAAATACAACACCAACTAAACACCCAATTAACGATAAACCCATAAACTACTCAACCCATAAACACATTAAAACCCCCAAACAAACTAAACCCACCACACACCAAATTACACCACAAACAAAACAACAATTAACACATTAAATAAACTATACATCAAAGAATAAAATAATCATATAAAATCTTCATTGATATACATTCCACTTTTCTTCTTGTGTGTTTATTATCATCACCATCTAAATCAAATCATTAAAGATTAAATACATGTCTATAAAAAAGTAACTCCATCATCACCATACACCACTAAAACCAAAAATCCTTATATTACACCAACCCCTATCGAACCACCACCCCTCGAAAAACCCCGATTTTAACCCAAATTAACAACGGGGAACATGCATGAATTTCCCGCCAAAAAGTTGAACGCCCCTAAAATTCCAAAAATTCTCCGAAATTTTGGACCCATTTTCTAACCCATTTTCTGACATATCCCTCACAACTCCATAGTAATCCTAGACCAAACCACACACACCACACCAAGAAACACAAATGAACTGAATGCACAACAAAACACCCACAACACCCACCACCAGCCAACACACTCTTACCCACAAGCCCCACCACAACCACACCACCACCACCCCAAACAACCCACATATACAAGTACCCAAACAACCTAAACAAACCATCAAGACTTAATGTATCCCATTTAATAATCATTATCAAAATCACCAATAATTAAAAAATACCATCATACATACAATCCATTAGTCACCATTTTGCGAATTGATTTACTATAACACTTTAATTAAACCACCAAAATCAAATAATAATCCAAATAATTCCAATCAGCAAAACCACAACAACCACAATACACCCACAAGATACACGCAAACCAAACAACACAAACAAACCACCCAAATCCAACTAATACCTTATCAACCCAACCCACCACAACACTACAGTAACCCCAACAACGCAACCAGCATCCAAACCAATGTGTACAAATCCCATTAAATCCACACACCACAATAAACCAAACAACTCAAATTAATCAGATTATAAAAATATCAAAATAATTAAGAATAAATAAGAAATCATTCATCATATAATTACAATCTTGTTCTTCATTGGCATTTTCATATCATACTCAACCAATTACAACCAAATGAAATACATTCTATTAAATACAACATTACACAACCTCCCACGAATAAACAAATCCTTATATTACACCAACCCCTATCAAACCACCAC
>NW_021640080.1:0-2927 GCF_002087225.1 Trypanosoma theileri | reverse complement strand
AGACCATTTTCCCACCATTTTCCCAAGATTTTCCCCACCAAAAATCCACATACAATCCACCTACCAGTACTCCACCAACACCAACAAAAACCCACACACTCATAAACCCAAATACAATTTACCAACACAGAAGAAAATACACAAACCCACCATGAGACAACCATTCTCAACAACCACCCGATTAAATCAATACAACCAACCCACACAAATTCACAAAATCCACCAAAACCAAAATACAACCAGCAACACCAAACACCAACCCAATTCACAATCGATATACACAACCAACCCCACTACCCCACCAAACCTAACAACCATACCCACATCAACTCACCAGATCCAACACCCCAAACACAACAACTAATTAATTAAATGTCAAATTAAGAATATATAGGAATAAATAAAACATCACTCAATACTATTCCATTCGATTTACTTGTAGTGAATTTGTATAGATAATAAAATTCATATAATCAAAATCAATATCAATCTATCAAATTACCCACACCTTACTACCCACTCCAACCACAGTATCACCAACAAATATCACATATGGCAAACACATCTAAATACACAATCACACAAACAACACAACAACCTTGCAACCAACCCATCATCCAACAAATACATAAATTAAATAAATACTAATATAGACAAAATAAATATAAATCAAATCTACATTACTATCCACCACATCAAATTGCAATGTTTTTGGTTCTATTATACCCAATCAATTAAAGAATATAAATCCAATATCACTACTTATACAATCACCACAAACCACATACCAACCCATATTCCACCAAATTCGTATGTTACACCAACCCCTATCGAACCACCATCTCCTAAAAACCTCCAAAAACCCCAAAATTTAACAACGGGGAACATGCATGAATTTCCAGCCAAAAAGTTGAACGCCCCTAAAACCCCAAAATTCTCCGAAAATTTGGACCATTTTTCCATGATTTTCTCAACCATCCCTACCACCAAAATACAACCCATCCATAAACCCACAGCAATCATCACCATCACAATACACATTCCACCTACATCCCCAAAATAACACACCCACCTTACCAAACCAACAACCCAATACAATACAACCCAATTACATAAATTGTAATTAAACCAATACATGTAAGAATAAAATCATAAATCATATACCACTCCACCTGATCTTATTCCTCTGTTTTGTTATATAAAGTAAACCAAGTAAATTAAACCAAACTCAAAATCTATCCAATTCACCCAGACCAACAACAATCTCAACAACTAATTCCTTATATTACACTAACCCCTACCGAACCACCACCTCTCGAAAAACCTCCAAAACCCCAAAATTAACAACGGGGAACATGCATGAATTTCCAGCCAAAAAGTTGAACGCCCCTAAAATCCCAAAAATTCTCCGAAAATTTGGACCCATTTTCCATATTCTTTCACCATTTTCACCAACTAAACCACCCCAACTCCAAACCCAACTCATCACACCAATAATACACCAACCCCAAAACCAAACCACAACACCAACTCACAAACAGCCAATATCAAATGAGCCACTAGTCCACAACCCAAATATACTAATACCCACATTATCAAACCCAAACACAACAAAAGCATCCCAATACAACCAAACTAATTATATAAATATTACAAGAAATCATTTTACATACAAATTAAACCATCTTCATCCTCCCATTTCTAGTTGAATGATGTTATGATTGTATACAAGTATAAGCAAAATATAATCAAACTTTAAAATCTACTAAATCCACATAACCAGTTTAACTCCAGATACAAACCACCACCAATAACACGCCACAAACACCCCACCCACACTACCAAATACGTTCCTACAATCAACTCATACAAACACCACCATCAAGACTAAATACATCCAAATAATTGTAATTAAGTCAAAAAATATAATAATAACCTCATATACCATTTATTTATACTGACATAATGTTGATTTGGTTTTCATGAAATATATAAGACACACATAAATCAAATATAAAGTTTATATAATTAATTCAGGCACACCAAACAAAACCCCCACACAACACAACGAACAAAATAACACAAACCACCCCCACCCCACCAACAATCATTACACCAAACTATACAGCAAAGATCAAAAACTTGACACACAACAATAAACTCCACAAAATTCGATTAAATATTAAGCACTAATATTAACCCCAAAATCCCCGTATTCTTTTATATTACACCAACCCCCTATCGAACCACCATCTCCTGAAAAATCCCCAAAAACCCCAAAATTAACAACGGGGAACATGCATGAATTTTGATCCAAAAAGTTGAACACCCCTAAAATCCCAAAATTCTCCGAAAATTTGGACCCATTTTTAACTAATTCCAACAAATTTACACACCCCTCACCCACACTCCACCCCAATTCAACCCAACAAACAACAACCCCAACACAAATTCGCAAACACAACTACAAACACACAACATCCATATCAAACAATACCAACACCCCCTTTCCATAAAGCACTATAATTATTTAGACATTAAATCAAAGATATATTAATCTGAACCTACTCTGATATTCTACATGTCATACACTCATATATGTAGTTGTATCTATGTAATAAGCTCATAATCCAAAACATAAAAAGAATAATAAATACATAATTCTTTCACCACCCCAAAAAACCCTCGAATTTTTATATTACACCAACCCCTACCGAACCACCACCTCCCCAAAAAACCCCCAAAATGTCAAAATTAACAACGGGGAACATGCATGAATTTCCAGCCAAAAAATTGAACGCCCCTAAAATCCCAAAAATTCTCCGAAAATCTAGACCATTTTCCCACCATTTTCCCAAGATTTTCCCCACCAAAAATCCACATACAATCCACCTACCAGTACTCCACCAACACCAACAAAAACCCAC
>NW_021640079.1:0-2927 GCF_002087225.1 Trypanosoma theileri | reverse complement strand
CCAGAATTTCGGAGAATTTTTGGATTTTAGGGGCGTTCAACTTTTTGGCGGGAAATTCATGCATGTTCCCCGTTGTTAATTTTGGGGTTTTTGGGGGTTTTTCGGGGGTGGTGGTTCGGTAGGGGTTGGTGTAATATAAAAATAAATGAAATCTGGGGCCTGATGTAGACTAGTGTAATTGAGTAAGTGTTTTAGTTTTTATGTATTATTGATTGGTGTGGGAAACATAACAGTATAAAATGTAGGGTGGGGTGTAAGGGTTGATATATTATTCTGATTATTATTTCAGTTTATCGTTTATTTAATATGATTGTGTTGTTAGACGGTGCGTGTAGATGGATTATTGTGGTGGGGTTATTATGGAGGTTTGGATGTTGTATTTAGGATCTATGTTGCTGCAGGGTTTGTGGTGTAGTTTATTGGTTAGATTATATATTTATTATTATCTGAATGATTTGATGCGTATATAAACACATAAAGTCAAGTATGCAAAGTGGTCGGTATATGATGATTTATATCTTTTAATTTTATCCATTTAATTATAGTTTATTAAAGTTGGTATAATCTTGTTTCGGGTTTTCTGTTATTTAGTGGTTGGTGAATATACTGTGGTATATTGTGGATATGGAGTTGGTGGGGGTTGGTGGTGGGTGTATTTGTATGGAGACAATTTGGGGAAATCCAGGAAAAAGGGGTCTAAATTTTCGGAGAATATTTGGGATTTTAGGGGCGTTCAACTTTTTGGCTGGAAATTCATGCATGTTCCCCGTTGTTAATTTTGGTATTTTGGGGGTTTTTCGAGAGGTGGTGGTTCGATTAGGGGTTGGTGTAATATAAGAAATTGGGTATTTTGGGTTCTTGTAAACTGGTGTTGATTTTATAGATTATTATTGGTTTTATTTTATCTGGGTTATTATTTCATATTAACAAACAAACTGCTAATAGATGAATGGGGTGTGTTTATTGATGGTTTATTTATGATTTATTTTTCTTGGTGTAATATTTATGGAGTTTAATTTGTTGTTTGGTTTCTAATGTTCTTTAGTTTATTGGTCTTGGGTTGTATGTGGAGCTGTGGTGGCATTTGTTAGATTTGTATTGAGTCTTATATGGTTTATTCTACTTATGTATGTAACATAAAAACAGACTTGAAAATGGGGTGGTAGATGTTTGTTGTTTTATATTATTCTTTTATTATCAGTATTTATTTAATTTAGTTTAGACTTAGTATTCGGTGGAAATGGGTGGGTGGTGATTTGTTTGTTGTTTGGTGGTGTATTTGGGTGTTGCGATGAATCTATGGGATTTGTGTGTTAATTTTGTGATGAGGGTGGGTAGGTAAGTTGTGGTGTTGTTTTGAAAAGTTTGGGTGTTGGAGATTGGGGAAATATATTCAGAAATCCTGAAAAATTGGGCTGAAATTTCGGAGAAAAATTGGATTTTAGGGGCGTTCAACTTTTTGGCGGGAAATTCATGCATGTTCCCCGTTGTTAATTTTGACATTTTTGGGGGTTTTTCGGGGGTGGTGGTTCGGTAGGGGTTGGTGTAATATAAGGAAAATGATCTGTGGGAGGTTTTCTGTTGTACTGATTAGATTTATTAAATTTTAGTGTATTCTTTTATGATTGGGATTTTGTGATTTTAATAATATGCGTATAATAGCTTCATACTTGGTAGATTGATAAGATTGATTAAATTTGAATATAATTGATTTTCTGATGCAATTTAATTAATAGTATGTTTTGTTTTGGTTGTCCTGGAGGTTGGTGGTATTTGTAGTTATCTTGGTTGTTGTGATAGGTCTTTATTCTTTAAATTAATTGTTGTGTATGTGATGTAATTTGTGTTGTAATTATGGATTGTGGTTTAGGAGTTGTTTTTGGAAGTGTGGTATTAATTCGTGTTGTAGTACTTTGGGTATTTGGGGTATGAGCGGTTATGGATGTGTTTGGTGATGTGTGCGTTGATCATCCATGGTGGTGGTTTGTTTTATGTGTTTTGTGATTTGGTTTTGTGTAAATATTATATTTTGGTGAGGGTGGATGTTGAAGTGGGGTGGTATTTGTTGGTTGGGGTATTTGTAGGGAATTTGGCTGGTGTTATTAGGAAAATGGTCCAGAATTTCGGAGAATTTTTGGAATTTTAGGGCGTTCAACTTTTTGGCGGGAAATTCATGCATGTTCCCCGTTGTTAATTTGGCTTAAAATTGGGGTTTTTCGAGAGGTGGTGGTTTGGTAGGGGTTGGTGTAATATAAGAAAAATATGGTTTTTTGGTTGGTGGTGGAGTAGATGGTATTTTGTTATGTGGTGTTGGTTATTATGTGGGTGGTGTAGTAGTGGTGGTTGGTCTGAGATTTTGTGTGGATGTTGTTTTTGTGTTCATGTCCTTGGATCTGTTGTGGGTAGGTGGGTGTTAGATAGATTTATTTCTTTTTTTATTTGTGTGGTTAATATGAGGATGGTAAAATCAAACAGTTGGATATATGTGGGCATTGATATATAAGAGATAATATGTACTTTATATGGTATCATTTGAATTTCTTTTTGTATACAGTTTGTGTAATAATAGTTTGGTGGGTGGTGTGTTTGGGTGTTCGTATGGTGGTTGTTGGTGTTGTGTTTGGTATGTGGTGAATGGTAGTATGTTTTAATGTGACTGGGTTGGCGTTGTATGAGTGGTAGTTTGGTGTGGTTATTATTAATGCTGTTATACCTGTCGATCATTCTTTATGTTCCTGCTGATGTGTGGTGGGTGGGTGGTTGGGACGGTAGTTGTTTGGAAAAACGAGGGGAAGTTGGTGAAAAATTCGAGGAAAATCCAGAAAAAATGGTCCAGAATTTCGGAGAATTTTTGGATTTTAGGGGCGTTCAACTTTTTGGCGGGAAATTCATGCATGTTCCCCGTTGTTAATTTTGGGGTTTTTGGG
>NW_021640078.1:0-2931 GCF_002087225.1 Trypanosoma theileri | reverse complement strand
TTTTTCGAGAGGTGGTGGTTCGATAGGGGTTGGTGTAATATAAGGAAAATGTGTTCTAGCCTGGAGATTGGGATTCGTGGGTTTATTAGATTTTGTTGGTACTGATGTTTTGTTTGGTTTTGTTGTGGTGATTTGGGGTGGGTTGTTGATGAATGATAAGATTTATTGGTGGGGATGTATTGGCTTTGTTATTGAATTATATTGGGTTTGGTAAATTTTGGTTTAATGGTGGGGTGGGTTATGGTTTAATGTGTATTTGGTAGATTTAATTGATGATTTATGATTATCTTTTGAATTATATGGACATTGAATGGCGCGTAATGAATAACAAAGATTGGATAGATTATGGTTGGTGATTTATTTATTTATTTTGATTTTTGATTATAGTTTAATTAAATACCTGTGTTGTGGTATGGTGTTTGTTTTCCTTGAGCTTGTTGATTTGATGAGGTGGATAACGTGGGTATTGTTTTTTCTTTGCTACTATCCTTTAGATGTTGATGGGTGAAGTGGTTGATGTTGTGTTCATTTGTTCTGGGTGGGTGGGGTGGTATGAGTGGTGTTGAAAAATGGTTCGAAAAATGGTCCGAAAAATGGTCCGAAATTTCGAGAAAAATCTTGGATTTTAGGGGTGTTCAACTTTTTGGCTGGAAATTCATGCATGTTCCCCGTTGTTAATTTGGGCTAAAATCGGGGTTTTTCGAGAGGTGGTGGTTCGGTAGGGGTTGGTGTAATACAATAAATTATGGATATTTGCTATTAAACTAAGTTATGGTTGATTGAGGTGGGTTGTTAGTATTTGTTTTGAGTTTGATAGGTGGTGTTTGTATGGGTTGGTGGAGTTGGTAGGTTGGTTTTGTTGTATAAGGTTACTTGTTTTTGATTTTGTTTGATGGTGGGTGGAATGTTTTAATAATGTGTTGGTTGCATTTGGGATTTGGTTTGTTCTGGTGTATTATATAAATAATAAGGTATGATTTACTAATGATTTTGTATTATGATGTAATAATAACGCACATTCTCATGATTGATTCTATTGATGTGATATATGATTTACTTTATTTGGTTTATTATTACTTTATTTAATTTAACATTTTGTTCTGCGGTCTTTTGGTTGGGTTGGTTGGTGGATGAGTTGGTGATATATGTGTTTTGGTGGGTGTTATATGGGCTGGTTGGTGTGGGGTTTGTGGAGATTGCTATTGTGTTTATTGATAGTATTGTTTGATATGGTGAATAGTGATGATTATGTTGTATTCATTTGTTATGAGGGTTGGTTGATTGGTGCATGAGGTGTTGAAAAATGGTTCGAAAAATGGTTCGAAATTTCGAGAAAAATTTTGGATTTTAGGGGCGTTCAACTTTTTGGCTGGAAATTCATGCATGTTCCCCGTTGTTAATTTTGGGGATTTTGGGGATTTTTCGGGGGTGGTGGTTCGATAGGGGTTGGTGTAATATAAGGAGTTTGGATTTGAGTGGGATACTGGTGGTAAATTTGATAGAGTTATAATTAGATTTTATTTTGATTGGTTAGATATGATATATAAATAAAACATTGTATATAATATACGTTGATTATCTGAATTGGTCTCATTAAAATATGATTATTATTTTATTTTGGGTATTTATTTAATTGGCTTAGTTGCTTGTCAGGGTGGATGGAGAATTGATGATATTGTTGGTTAGACTTTAATTATGATTTTATTATGAATTGGATTGGTCTTATCCACAATGAGATGGTGAAGTGAAGGTAAGAGAATGAGAATGTTATTGATATGATTTGGTTGTATTATTGGTATTTGGTGTTTACTTAATGGTGTATGTGTTTTAGTTATTTGCAGGTATCATATATTGGAATGGGTTGTGTGTGTATTTTGGGTTTGGGGTGGTGTGATTTGGTTTCGGTGTTGTGTTGTGTTGGTGTAATGGTTTGTGGTTGATGTTTTTTGGGTGTAAGTATTTATGATGAGTTTTGTTTGGGTGATGGTCTGAAATTGGTCCAAAATGGTCCGAAAAATGGTCAGAATTTTCGAGAAAAATTAGGATTTTAGGGTGTTCAACTTTTTGGCGGGAAATTCATGCATGTTCCCCGTTGTTAATTTTGCCTAAAATTGGGGGTTTTTCGAGAGGTGATGGTTCGATAGGGTTGGTGTAATATAAGGATTTTGGTCTGGGGTGGTGATTATTATTTTGTTGATTGAAATTTGATGAGCAGATAATTTGGTCTTGGTGTGAATGTTATAACTTGTGGTGGATGTTGTAAATTGGGGATTTGTTGAGGATATCAATGTTTTCTTTGCGTGTGGTTGTTGGATAAAATTACTTGACTTGTTTTGTGTGGATTTGGTGGTTCTTTATTTATTTTGGTTGTGTATTGGTTGCGTGGGTGGAGGTGTGTTTGGTATTCTTTATTAGATATGGATTATATTTATAATGATTTCTTGGTTATGATTATATAACCATACATGATCACATGCGTAAGAAAAATGGGGAAAGATTGTGATTTCATATATTTATTATGATTATAGTGATTATATAATATTATATTATGTTAGGGGTTTGAGGTGAGTCGGGTGTTGTGTTATTTTGTGTTTTAAATTGTTGGGGGTGTGTGGGGTGTGTGATGTGTGTGGGATATTGGTGCGTGGGTTTAGTGTTGTTGTTTCAGATTGTGGTGTTTAGAGTTGTGATTTGATTGTGGGGTTCTAAGGTGTCAGAAAATCTTCAAAAAGTGGGCCTGAAATTTCGGAGAATTTTTGGAATTTTAGGGGCGTTCAACTTTTTGGCTGGAAATTCATGCATGTTCCCCGTTGTTAATTTGGGCTAAAAATCGGGGTTTTTCGAGAGGTGGTGGTTCGATAGGGGTTGGTGTAATATAAGGAAAATGTGTTCTAGCCTGGAGATTGGGATTCGTGGGTTTATTAGATTTTG
>NW_021640077.1:2159-2932 GCF_002087225.1 Trypanosoma theileri | reverse complement strand
TTAATATATATATATATTTTTTTTTCTTTCTTTTCACTGGATTAGTTAACCTCTCAGTTATTCCTTTTTTTTATTTTTATTTATTTTTTTTTTTTAAAAACCACTAGAAAAACAATAACACCCCCACCATTACCCTCCTCAACCCAGAATGAAAAAAATAATTAAATTCGAAAAAACATCGCAAACGGTAGGGTTCGAACCTACGCGTGAGATCACACCTGCTTAGCAGGCAGGCGCCNAAATAGAAAGAGTGTGTCTCTTTGGCTTCATTTGTTTCTTTGTTTGTTTGACTTGTCCAAGTAGTCATTTAGATTTTTGACTACAACACTCTCCAGTATCGTACGTAAAGACTATTGAGTATTATTATTATTATTATTATTTTAATATCCGCTGGTTTATTGTCTTGTTTTTTCTTTTATCTCTTGTGGGTATGATGATAATTGTTGTCTGAATATCTCTTCCTGGTATATAGGACCACACACTTAGTCCTATCATTTTGAAACTATGGGTAAAATGAAGAAGAAAAGAGAAAGAAAAACAGGGATTTCTCTATTAGTGAGAAAACTGTGAGAAGCCATTTAACAAGAGCAGTCAATCAATATAATATAAGAAATACAGAAAATATATATTTGCAGTACAACAAAAGACATTTCTCTCATATACATACATATGAGAAAAAAAATACCGAAGACTTTTTTTTTTGTTACCTGTAGTAGAGAGTAATGGTAACTAATTGTCTCCGAGAAGAAAAAAAGAAAAAAAAAAAAAAAAGA
>NW_021640077.1:0-1204 GCF_002087225.1 Trypanosoma theileri | reverse complement strand
ATTCTTTTTTTTTTTTAAAGAAGAAAGAGTTACAGCTTTCATAAAACCTCCCAAAGAGGAACCATCGTTATGTATGTGATCATACTAGAGCACGAATATACACGGAGAGAAGAGAAGAGAAGAGAAGAGAAGAGAAGAAAAAGAAAAAGGAAAAAGAGAAAATAAAGAATAAATACTGTGTAATCGTTTACGTTCTTTTCCCTCTCTTTCTTTATATATATATATATATATATATATTTCTCTTTCTTTCTCTCTGATTGTGTGTATAGATTTTTCCCCTTTATTTTTTCTTCTCGCTTTGACAGTTTCTCTATACACGGTAGTAGCGCCCATTATAACGAGTTTGACGCTTTGCTCTGTGGTGCAGCATCCAAGTGACAATCATCCCCACGAATGCAATCGCGGCAACAGAAAAACCAACAGGAAGAACTATCTTCATATACTTCTTAATAGCTCCCGTCACGACTTCTTTACAAGTGGATGTAAACTTATTAATTTTCTTCTGTTCACTTGCCGGGCAAAGAGGACAGGTTGCCATCATGGTATTATCATTCACTTCCACAAAAAACGATGGAAGGATGGTGGCTGTCTTTGCCCCGCCTGAATTCATCCGCACCGTCATTTCCGCTGGTTGTGGTTCTGCCAATAATAATTTCCCAATCGCATCAAAGTACTTCTGCACCCCCCAGCTCTCCCCCACCACCACATTGCAGAGTGTCTTCCACCCAGAGCACTCAAACTCCAACTCAAACGCACACAAATCTTCACTGTTGTGTGTGGCCGCATCATTCCAGCCACTCTCCCAATCCAAGCGGTCCGTTCCCGCGAGTGTGTACACCACAGACACCGTGAGGGCCACAAGAAAGACTACCAGCAAGTAGAGAAAGTACAAAACACGCAGGCAACGATTGCGGGAACAGAGAGCGAGAAAGCCAAGGAGTGAGAAACCGAGAAGTCCACTGAGTCCAGCAATGTAGAAAATAAATACAGTACTACAGGAAGGGCAGAGTTTATGTAAACTGGATTCCACTTCATTACGCTGAATAAGACCAACAGAGAGACCGGCAATGGCGGCAACTGTAAGAAGTAGATTTATTCCCATTAATGTCATGCGAAAAAATGATAGACATGCATGGTCTTTGTTCCTGTTGGCTTCGGCCTCTCTGCGTTGACTCGCAGGAGCGTAGTAGTCATCATAATACGT
>NW_021640076.1:0-2933 GCF_002087225.1 Trypanosoma theileri | reverse complement strand
GAAAAGTCATGAAAATGGGTCCAGATTTTCGGAGAATTTGTGGAATTTTAGGGGTGTTCAACTTTTTGGCGGGAAATTCATGCATGTTCCCCGTTGTTAATTTGGGCTAAAATCGAGGTTTTCCGAGGGGTGGTGGTTTGATAGGGGTTGGTGTAATATAAGAATTTTGCTGTTTAGGTGGTACTGATCCTGTAGTAATATTTAGTAGAGATTATTTTGATTTTGGTATTGATTCTATTTTATTTGTATGAGTGTCACTTCAATGGGAGGTTGATGGAGAATTAGTTGATGGTTATCTATTTTATTATATTTGATTTAATTAAAGTTTATGTAATAAGTATGTCTCATGAATGGAGGGTGATGGTATTGTTGTGGGTGGATGTTGAGGTTGGGGTTGCATGGGTGGGTGGTGGGTGGTGGGTTTGTTTGGCTGGTATACTTGATTTAATTTGTTTTGTTGTAGGTGTTAGTGGTATTGTCACTTTGATTGATGTGCTGTGGATATGGGTGTTGGTTTGTTGTTTATTTCATTATTATTTGAGTTGGGTGATTTGTGATTTGTGGTTGTACTATTGGTTGCTTTGTGGTGGAGTCTTGGAGTTGGAGGTGTGTTATTGTTTTGGAGTCTTGGAAAAATCCTTGGAAAAAATTGGGAAAAATAGGTCAGATTTTCGGAGAATTTTTTGGATTTTAGGGGTGTTCAACTTTTTTGGAGGGAAATTCATGCATGTTCCCCGTTGTTAATTTTGGCATTTTTGGGGGTTTTTCGAGAGGTGGTGGTTGGGTAGGGGTTGGTGTAATATAAGGATTTGGTTTTGCTTGGTTTACCTGTTGAGATCTTGCTGTATTTAGTAGATATTAATTTTGACTTATTTATGATTTGGTTATTTTGTACAATGTAATACAATAAAGGGTTATACTCTATGATAATTATATGAGATTTATGTATGATCTTTGTATATTGATTTTATTATAGTATATTAAATTTATCTTGTGTTGTTTGGATTGTGTAGGTCTTATTCAGTGGGTATACGAGTGTATGGGGGATGGTTGTACCGTGGAGGTGGTTTGTGAAGTTTTGGTTGGGTTTAGTAGAGATTGTATTGAATTGGTTACCTTATTGTTATGTGGGTGGTAATTATGGTAGGTTGTTGAAGGGGAGAGTGTGGTTGTATTGGTTTATTTTATTTGGTTTTGGTATAACACTTACGTAATTTATCTGGTGTTGTACTTGGTGATGGTGTGGTGTGATTTTAGTGGTTGATATTTTGGTTGATTATAGATTGTAGCTGGTTGGATTTGGGGTGATGTTATGGTGTCGTATTTACTGTATTTTGTTTGGTGAGCTGGTTGGTTATTTGGGTTACTTGTTTTGGGTGGGTTGATATATATGTTGGATGTGGATTGTGGAAAATGTTCAAAAAAATGGGTCCGAAATTTCGGAGAAAATTTGGGATTTTAGGGGCGTTCAACTTTTTGGGCGGAAATTCATGCATGTTCCCCGTTGTTAATTTTGCCTAAAATCGGGGTTTTCAGGGGGTGGTGGTTCGATAGGGGTTGGTGTAATATAAGGAATTAGGACTTGTTGTGTTTTGGTGTATTTTATAGATTTATGTATAGATTTATATTATGGTTATGATTTACTTATAAAGTATACGGCAAAGAATGTCATGAATGAGATAAATTTATTACTTTGGTATTTATTTTTATGTATTTGATTTTAATTAATTGTTGTATAATGGATATTTGTTCACTGGGTTTTGGTTGGGTTGTTTGGTTTGGGGTGGGTTGGGTGGTTGTGGGGTTGGTGTATTGATGCTATCCTGTTGGTATAATCTGGTTGTGGTGTAGTGTTATGGTTGTACAGGGATTTATGTAACGTGGATGTGAGTTTGGGGTGTGTTATGTGTTAGATGATTATTTGTGTTAATGATTGTTGAATTTGTTGAATTTGGGTGGTGTTTTAATTGTGAGTGTGGGTTGTGCATGGGTATGGGTATTGTTGGTTATTGCTATGTTATTGTTGTGTTGTGTTACTTTGAGGTTCTAGAAAATCTAATAAAATTGGTCAAAAATGGTCCGAATTTTCGGAGAATTTTGGGGATTTTAGGGGCGTTCAACTTTTTGGCTGGAAATTCATGCATGTTCCCCGTTGTTAATTTTGGGGTTTTTTGGGGGTTTTTCGAGAGGTGGTGGTTCGATAGGGGTTGGTGTAAAATAAGAAATTGTGGGATCCACTGATGTGATATTGAATTGTATTACTTTGCTTTTATTGGATTATTTGTTTATGATGTTTGCGTGGATTTTGTGGTGGTAAGGGTTGTGTAATATTTTGGATTTTGTTGATGGTTATGTGTAGCGGGTTTGTGGTACTTTTTGTACTTATTTTAATTTGTTAGATTATGCATTGATTATTTATATGATTGAATTTTATGATGATAAACTAAAACAAATGAAACGAAATGTAGATGATAATTATATGGAGATTATATGGATGGTTATATTTCTTTATTATTAGTATTTAATTAATAGTAATGTTGATTAGTGGTTTGTTTGTTGTATTGAAATGGGGTTGGTTGGGATTGGTTGGGGTTGGTTGGGATTGGTTGGTGTAGTTAGTTTACAGGTTGTTCTTGGTGGATTGAGTTTTGAGGAGGTTGGGGTATTGTGTTCTTGTTGTGGTTGGTTGTGTTTGGTATGTCGGTATGGATTTTGGTTGTGTTGTGTATGTTGGGGTGTTGTGTATTAGGTGGCGTTTAGTATGTTATTCTTGTTATGGGTTGATTGGGGTGGTGTGTATTGTTGGGATTTGTGGTGTAGGGGTGTTCAGAAAGTTCTGAAAAGTCATGAAAATGGGTCCAGATTTTCGGAGAATTTGTGGAATTTTAGGGGTGTTCAACTTTTTGGCGGGAAATTCATGCATGTTCCCCGTT
>NW_021640075.1:0-2937 GCF_002087225.1 Trypanosoma theileri | reverse complement strand
TCCAACAAACAACACAAAACCAAACATCCCACCTAACACAAATAAACCACTAAGTAAACAATTAAATTCAAGAGTAACAAATCAATAACAAAATCATCAATTCACTCATCATACACAAGTTTTCATTATTAAATAACCATAACTCACAAATCAAATCATACAATCAATTATAACATCTACCAAATAAGAAAACTACAACAACATGCAAAACCAGCATTTCCTTATATTACACCAACCCCTATCGAACCACCCCCTCGAAAAACCCCGATTTTAGGCCAAATTAACAACGGGGAACATGCATGAATTTCCAGCCAAAAAGTTGAACGTCCCTAAAATCTAAAATTTTCTCCGAAATTTCTGACCCATTTTTCACATTTCCCATCATACCAAACCCATAACAACACCCCAACCACAACTACCTCCATTGAATTAACCACCTTACAATAAATCAAACCAAATAAACCAACGCAAATTAACCAAGTACCACTGCAACAACCTACACCAATAAACAATTTCAAATCCAACAAACATTAAATCATAATCAAATAATAAAGACAAAATAATCACTCAATCTTATTATCTCTCCTGTTGTTCTATTTGCATTTTCTTTAATTATCAATCATTAATATAAAATCATAAATTACAATCTATCAAATACTATTAGACTTCAACAGACGTCAATTAGGACAAATCCTTATATTACACCAACCCCTATCGAACCACCACCTCTCAAAAAACAGCCAAAAAACGCCAAAATTAACAACGGGGAACATGCATGAATTTCCAGCCAAAAAGTTGAACGCCCCTAAAATTCCAAAAAATTCTCCGAAATTCTGACCCATTTTTTGACCAAATTTTGAAGATCTCGACGTACACATCCACCATCACACCAAACCCACTCCATAATATTAAACACATCAACCAACTCATCCACCAAAATATCCACCACAAATATTACCCTACTAAATCCATCAACCCAACACACACGCCACAACAAATTCATCTTAATATAAAACAAAATAATTTAAGTACATCAAACCATCATCACCACCACCCCACCACAAACAAATCCGAAAATTCACCAACCACACACACCACACACCCATCAAACACAATCAACCCATCAAACACAAAACTAATGCAATCCACTACAACCATAAACCTTCTCCCACCAACACCACACGTCACAAAACCACAAATCACACAATGTCTAAATAATCCAAACACCAACGTAATATCAACACAAACTCACACCCCCTCCATCATCCACACACCAGTAAACAATACTACAATATTAAATAAAGATAATTAAATCAAACTAATAATGATACAACTCAAAGCATGATCATTCTTCTTTCTCATCTTGCCAAATGATATGTTATTGTTTTATCAATATAATCAACCCATTATAATCAAAATCAAATATCTACTAAATACAATAAAACCAATCTAATCACCTAAGAGTAACACACATAACCACCAACCACCAATAACCACCATCCACATCAGCCAAATATTCACAACAATAAACGCAAACAAAACAACCATACTAAATAACCCACCACAACAAATAACCCACTACAACAAACAACCCACCTAAACAAACACAAAAACATCATCTCAAAACCAAAATCCTTATATTACACCAACCCCTATCGAACCACCACCCCCGAAAAAAAACAGCCAAAAATGCCAAAATTAACAACGGGGAACATGCATGAATTTCCAGCCAAAAAGTTGAACGCCCCTAAAGTTCCAAAAAATTCTCTGAAAATTTGGACCCATTTTCAGACACCCTTTCACAAAATCCATACACCCAACCACCACAACCACTAAATAACCACCCCGCAATCACTAAACCTACACCCACAACACCAAATAAAAAACAAACCTACACCCACCATCCAATCACGGCTACGACACAATAAACACCATATACATATTAAATAAACATCTAAAACATCAAATATATTAAATCATTATATCCCTCATGATTATTCTCATACTATATGCATGATTGTTGTTATCATTATATTAAATCATAATCACACAAATCAATCAATCAATGTTTATTAAATAACCAAAATAGAAGTATACACCAAAACACACTAAATTCTTATATTACATCAACCCTTATCGAACCACCACCTCTCGAAAAACCTCGATTTTATCTCAAATTAACAACGGGGAACATGCATGAATTTCCAGCCAAAAAGTTGAACGCCCCTAAAATTCCAAAAATTCTCCGAAATTTTGGACCATTTTCTGACCATTTTCTGACCATTTTCTGACCACTACCAATCCATCCAACCCAACACCAAATCTAAATAGCAACAGTAATATATCAACCATCATCTCTACACACTACACACCCAATTCCAAGAACATAGTACTTAAATAACAAAACATGAATACCCGCAACACTACAACAATCTACACACCCAACATCCACATCCACAACCCCACAACAAGTAATCAACACCACAAATACACCCAACACCACCACATCCACTAACGCTATACCAGCCTGACCAAACGCACCCAACCAACCACACTCAACCACACCCATAACCACCTACACCCATAACCACACTCAACCACACCCAACCACAATTATTATTTAATATTATATAGTAAATCAAAGATTAATATCAAGAAGAATAATCTATCATTTTTATCACCCCGTTAATTCGTTATGTGTATTCTTCATATCATATTTAATTCATACATAATCATACAATCCATATCTACTAAATAAATAACACCCAAACAGGATATATCCTCCAAATTAAATACACTCCACAACACACCCACAACAACCACCCCACAACAACCACCCCCATCCAACAAACAACACAAAACCAAACATCCCACCTAACACAAATAAACCACTAAGTAAACAATTAAATTCAAGAGTAACAAATCAATAACAAAATC
>NW_021640074.1:0-2963 GCF_002087225.1 Trypanosoma theileri | reverse complement strand
ATTGACATCTCCCAACGCAATAAGCAAATGGAAAAGAAGAAAAAAAAACTTTGGTTTGAAAGAATCTCCAGTAAAAGAAGCAGGGGAAAAAAAAAAAAAAAAAAAAAAAAAAAAAAACAAGAAACCCCGTTCTACAGAAAAAAAAAAGACTCCTTCAAAGAATCTCTTTTGTTCTGTTTTTTTTTTTTTCTTTTTTTTCATTATTTCACCAAAATAACGAAACACCTTCTCTTGCTGTACAAGATTTTTGCCTTTATTTTGTTTCTTATTTTTTTTTTTTTCATTCTTCTCCTTTTCAAGTACTGAACCAGAAGCGCACTGATATACGCAAAGAAAAAAAAAAAAAAAATACATTCAAAACATTTTCAATCAACACATGTAAAGGGTCTAAAATATGTTTCACATATATAAGGGAGGAGCAGGTATCACGTATCAGAAGCAGGACTCCGTCAGTACCACAACGTCCTTGCCATTTAAAGAGAGAGGATTCTTCAAATCCATTACTGGGGGTCTACCAGACACACGAGTAAGGGCAAATAACTCTACCATACTTCTTCCCTTTTAACGCAGCCCTCTAGTTACACAACACCTTTTTTTTTCTTTTCCTCCCTCTCTCTCCCTCGGAGCACACACATATATATATATATATATATATATATATATATATATATCTGTGTGTGTGTATGTGTTAACGTATATCTGTACACATGTATTGAAGAAGAACAAAGCGGAATGAATCCATTAATCAAGGGTTAACTTCTCCATAGGTATCTCTTGAGTGGTTTTCAACCAATGAATGAGATTTTTAACTTTACTTTTTTTTTTTTTTATTATTTCCTCATTTCTTGTTTTATTATTATTATTATTTTTTTTTTTTTGTTGCACCATTAAGACTCTACCTCTCTCACTGCTGATTACGCAGAACAAAAATAAATAAGGTACCATATAAACAACACTTGCGCGGTCAGAAACACCAACACATAAATACGAACGCAATAACAACGGCAGTGAAAGTAGTAGTGTACTTTGGTGCTTTATTTGGCCCTAATATATCCATAAAACTGATGGCATTGCCGTTATCAGCTTTATCATCACGCATTATTACTACAAATAATAATAATAATAATATTAAAGAAGGAAATGCAATTTTCGCTTGCAATCACTTTGTAAAAATAAGCTTCCCCCTCTCTCCATAAATATATGTATATATATATATCCTCAAGAGTAAAGCAATTTGCGAGCTAAGCACCAATTTCCCCCAATATTAGAGGACAGGTACGCCCTTTTCTTAACTCTCTATATAAATCCATCAGCAGTCACTCTATTCACTTCTTCTGCAGCGGATCTCCATCCTTACTGCTCTCCTTTGCAGCATTAGTGTCTGTGGTATCTGTTGCTTTTGGTGAACTCACATCGGTAGTGGACTCCAACTCCTCCATTTGACATTTCTGGCGTAGACGTGTATACCAGTCCTGACTGCCAACTCCAGCCTCACTGCCAATAGCCACCCAACCACTACTATTACCACCACCATTACCGCTTTCACCATTATTAATACTATGAGCAACAGAATCAGAACTATTAATCTTATTAACTAGACGAGTCTCACGTTCCTTACTTTTAAAGGTCTGAAGAATCTCGCCTGCACTATTGGTCGGCCAATATATCCTTTCACGTTGATTACTACAATTAGGTGATCTAGCGTTGGGAGAAGGACTATGTTCTACACTATGAACGACACGTCGCTGGTACATTTTGTTTCCCCGTTCAATAGAATCTAAAGCACACTCTTCAACAACTCCAGAATCCATAGATGTTTCCATCAACTCAAGAAGTGGTGTAACCCCACCCTCTAAAAGAGGGGTATCTCTAGACCTCAAATAACTATTGTTGACAGGACAAGATCTTGAAGATGAAAGATTTAAGTTTTGTAGAATAATTTTTGGTTTTTTCCCAGGAGATGAATCAACAAGCTCTCTTCTTCCATGGTGTGAAGGAGTATGCGGATAAGTCACAGAACCACCTGACCCAAGTAAAGGATTAGTAGATTTTAATGGTGCGATATCAGATCCACTACGATTACACTGTAATCCCGGAGATAATACAGATGCTCCACAATTGTGCATAGATGACAAAAATGACCGATTTACATGCTTACGTAAAACTGCCTTAGCATTTTCCAGTGTTCTCGCATTATTTCTATCATGTTGCAGACTAGGATTACCACGAGAACTATCTAGTAATGGGTTATCAGCCATTGAATCTACGTTACTACGTCCGTCGGAAGCCAACGATTTGGACTTTCGCCTTGCATCAATAAAATGAGTACTAGTTCCAGAAGAGTATAAGACACGAGGTAATAATGTCTTTTGATCTTCTTGTTGATCTTCCTGCCTATGATTAATTTTCATTCTCATCGAAGTATCATGTGCAGGCCCATATTTTTCTGGACATGAGATACCATTAATTGGGGAAGAAGATCCCTCTTTATATGGATGCTTTGAGAGTTCATACGACTTTAAATATTGGTGTGTATCATCATCGTTACCTCTCTTTAGAACTGCATCCCGACTCTTTTCTCTTTTTTGGCTACCATTGTTTTTTACTTCATCCACGTTCACAAAGGTCGGTAGGTTCACTACAAACACATTTTGAGACCCACCTCCAAAATCTTCCATGTATTCCGCCGTAGCTTCTACAGTAGACTCTTCTTCTGTTTTAGTTATAGTGGGTGAGAGGAGATTACTATTTCTTCTATAATCATAGTCTTTTGGGGGTTGAAGCATATGTTGTCTGTGGAGAAGAAACTTCTGTTCTCGTCCTTGTGCAGCCGTCCTTTGCGGAGTATTTTGCGTATTTGAGATATCTTCCTTTGAGAGTGATGATGCCCCTTTGCTACTACTACTGTGGCTGTCACTTTGCCTCCGAGAGGCGCTGAGCGTAGTTCCCATTTTTTTTTTTTT